>NW_020230175.1:0-22448 GCF_003227715.2 Harpegnathos saltator | reverse complement strand
TCATATTTTGTCCATATCCGTTAGGTCATTGATTGAAATAGAGTCTGTCATTTTGTTTCCAAACCCACAACTCTGCACGGCTCCGGTGCCCGGGCATGCCCGCATCCCCCCGGCAAGGGGGAGCCTCCGAGTTCCCCCGGAGGAGCACCATATGGCACGGGCCGACGGAATATGACATCGTCGGCACAGGCCTCCCGCCCCCTACACGCGCCCTGACCACCATCTCTGGTGGCCAGACCGCTTTCGGGGGTCCCACACCTCCGACAATGTGGGCACCGTGCAGAGCGCCGCCACGCGGGGGGCCCCATGGAAGGAGATAGTTCACCGGTGTCGCACCCCACCGGGAACGTCTCCCCCATGGCAGCCAGCGTGCTCGCGCCGCCCGAGGGTCCGCTTTAGGGTGATGCGATCGCATTCCCTCGGGCACAGCACACAGGGGCTCCGACCCCGCCTCGGAATACGTCCGAGCGGCCCGGAGCACCCCTCCACCCCCCGGGTACCGCGAGGGGTTCCAAACCCTCGCGGTGTGCAGACCCGGGTGTGGGTACCTCTCTCCGCCTGGCCGTGGCCAGGACGGATGAGGGAGAGGATCGTTCCCTTCGGCTGCCGGAGCACCGGCGTGCAATGCCTCCGGGAATGAGTCCTCTGATCGGCGCATGAGGGTGTCTCGACCCAGACCTCGGAATACGTCCGAGCGGCCCGAGACACCCCTCCACCCCCCGGGTACCGTGGGGCAAGCCCCACGGTGTGCAGACCCGGGTGTGGGTTCCTCTGTCCGTCCGACCGAGGCCGAACGGGTGAGGGAAGTCGGGGAGTCCACCTTCGAAGAAGGTGGGGTCCTCTCCCCTCGTCACCCTAGGGTGCCCCGACCCAGACCTCGGAATAAGTCCGAGCGGCCCGGGACATCCCCTCCACCCCCCAGGTACCGTGGGACTAGTCCCCACGGTGTGCAGACCCGGGTGTGGGATCCTTCGTTCGCCCAGCCGTGGCTGGGACGAGCGAGGGAGAGAGATCCTCCCCTCTTCGGCTGCCGGAGCACCGGCGTGCAATGCCTAGGAGGGTGGGATCTCTCAGGACGCGGCAGCGTACCCCGACCCCGACCTCGGAAACGTCCGAGCGGCCCGGAGTACCCCTCCGCATCTCAGGCACCACGGGGGAGGAGGATCCCCATGGGGTGGAGCCCTGGATGCGGGTACGTCCCTCCGCCCCGGTCTAACCGTAACGGTCCAACCGAGGCGGGAGGAAAGGGTTCTCTCTCCGAGGCTGCCGGAACACCGGCGTGCAATGCCTCGGAGAGAGAGGTCCCCTTCCTGGAGCGAGTGTGGAGGAGGTCATCCCTGTCGGCTGCCGGAGCACCGGCGTGCAATGCCTTCAGGGATGATGATCTCCTCCCACCCGCTCTGTGACCGTGCTGGTCATGGACCAGGCTGGTCACTCAGCCCGGTCGGGTGCTCTTGGTCCAGTCCCTCCGTACAGACCACTCCGGCTTGGTAGAACCTGCCAGGGGCCGAAACCCCCGCCGGCACAGCTCTGTACATCATCGGGACCTTCAAGCCTCCCCACCACGTCAAGGTGGCACCCACGGGGAGGGAACCTAACCTAACCTAACCTAACCTAACCTAACCTAACCTAACCTAACCTAACCTAACCTAACCTAACCTAACCTAACCTTTTTTTTTTTTTTTTGTTAAGGAGGGGAAATGCCTTACGCACACCCTGGGGCCCGTGCTGGGGGTGATCCCAGGGTAGTGTGGGGCTTGCACCCACTAAAACCCCCCCGGCCCACAGCGTGCTGAGTGCGGGGAGTCCGGGAAACACCATGCAAGACGGCACTTAGCCATCCGGACCCCCCGCCACACATGCGCGCCGCTACGCCCGACTTAGGTGGGAGAGCCGCACCTCTCCCTGCCTACCCCCGCCCCCCCCGGGTCAAACGGATGACGAACGTCGCCGTCATCCGGACCCGAAGAAGCCCCCCCCGAGGACAGCGACGATGACGACGAGGACCGCGACGACGACGAAGACGACGAAGATGACGAGACGGACGATCGACGACGACGACGACGATGACGACGATCACGACCGACGACGGACGGCGACGACGACGACACAGACGACGATGACGACGACGACGAACCCGACACCCCGGACAACGACGGCGACGAGGAAGACGAAGACAAAGGCGCGGAGCCGGGGGAGGAGGCGGACCAACTCCGGTCCCCCGATTGGGAGGTGGATGAGGGGGAAGAGCCCACGACCCAGCGGTCGGCGGCCCTCTCGCGGGCCCTCTCCGCGCTCTCCTTCGAGCCCAGCACGACCGCGGCGAATCTCGCCACGGCCGACCAGGCCCGACGGGAGCGCAGAATCTCCCGCACGACCGCTGGCAGGGACAGATCCCCGCCCATCACCCTCACCAGCTCCTCGCGCTGCACCCGCCACGACACACAGTGCTGCAGGGTGTGCTGCGCGTCGTCCCGCGCGTCTCCGCAGTGAAGACACTGCGGAGTTTGATACTTCCCGATCTTGTGTAAGAAATCCGCAAACACCCCGTGGCCCGTCAGCAACTGAGTGACGTGAAAGGTCAGGCCGCCACGATTCGGACGATCCAGCCAGAGGTTAAGCTCCGGGAGGATCGCGTCACGAACACGAACACTGGGCAGTCCCGGGGCCCGGAGCTGCAGAAGCCACTGCCGGCGAACCAGCAGCTCCTCCGCAGCCCGGGCCTCCGCGACCGCCTCGGACGTCCACAACCCGTACGGACGAAGGCCGCGAGCCCTCTCGTACATCCGGCGACGAGACGCCGCCAGGATGTCAATGGGCGGCATCCGAGCCAGGAGGGTCGCAGCCACGTACGACACCGTCCTGTACCCGGACACCACCCTCAGCGCGATCTGCCGTTGGATCCGCCTCAGGTCCACCTGGGCTCGCTGAGTTGCAGCAAAGGCTTCAACCCAAACCGGCGCCCCGTAGAGAACCACAGACATCATCACGGTTGCGTACAACCGACGCCGGGCCTCCCCGGGGCCCCGCATATTGGGCATCAGCCTGCCCAGGGCCCTCGCGATCGTCGCGACCTTCGTCCGCACGTACTCGAAGTGAAACCTGAAAGACATGCGACTGTCCAGGATCACTCCGAGATACTTCATACTATCACGAAGCTCCACATAATCGTCCCCCACACGAACAAATACCTCCACCGGTGGAGCCCGCCCTCGGGCCCTCCTCCCGTGAAACATGGCCGCCACTGTCTTGCCCGCCGACACCCTGAGTCCCAGGCCAGCGATACTCCCCACCGTGTATGTCACCTGAAAGGTCGCACGGACCGAGGCCCATTCCACGGAGGGGCCCGCAGCCAGGACCAGGGTGTCGTCCGCGTAGCAAATGACCTCGCACCCAGGCTCGAGGCGAGCGTTGAGCACGCGGTCATATACCACATTCCAGAGGAGGGGGCCGAGGACAGACCCCTGGGGGACGCCCGCCACCACGTCACGAGACCTCACACCGCCGCCGCGGACGGGAAATTCTACCGTCCTCTCGGACAGGTAGCTCCCCACCACGCGCCGGAGGTAGAGGGGGAAACCCTTCTCCCACAACGATTGCAGGATGCGCGACCGCGGCACCGAGTTGAACGCGTTCACCACGTCCAACCCGACAGCCACCGCCGCGCCCCCGCCCTGCACGGCACGAGACACAAAGTCGCGGACCCGAAGGAGGGCGTCCACCGTCGACCTACCCGCCCGAAACCCGTACTGGGAATCGGACAGGGAGGCCGACGGATGATCCGCCATCCAACGCTCCACCCGCCCCACCAGCACCCTCTCAAAGATCTTGCCGATCTCATTGAGGAGGCAGATGGGGCGGGCTCGGAGCGGCCCGGCCGGTTCCGCACCACCCTTGGGGATCAAGACGAGCCTCGCGCGCCGCCAAGCGGCTGGAAAGATGCCCTCCATGAGGCATCGATTGAATAGCCTCACGATAATCCGGGTTAAGGCCATGGGCGCCCTCCGCCAGATACCGGCGGGTATCCCATCCGGACCAGGAGCCGGATTGCCGGCCCTGGCCTTCCCCTTTAAGGCCTCCAGTACCTCCCCCTCGTCGCAGGCCCAGGAGGGATCCCACGCAAACTCTTGGCGAGGCTCGACCCAATCCCGTTCAGAAGGCCGCGGAAAGAGGGAATCCAGCATCTCTGCTAGCTCATCCTCTCCGAGGGTCTCCGTGAGAGCTGGCGACGACCGCCTAAGCCGTTTTAACACGAGCTTATACGGCAGCCCCCACGGGTCCTCCTCAACCGACCGAACCAGGTCCTCCCAAGCGCGGATCTTCGCGGCTATGATGGCCTTGCGAAGGTCCCGCTTGGCTAGGCGAAAGACGGCACAACACTCACAGTACACACGACTACCCCGACGTCTACATCTAGTGAAGCTACGTCGGGCCCGTAAACAGGCCCGACGCAGCCCGGCGATCTCCTCCGTCCACCAGTAGACGGAGGAAGCACGCCTACCACCACCAACCCTACAAAACCGGGACCTGGGAGCCGAGTCGTCGCAGGCACGAGCCATGGTCTGCGAGACCCAACCCGCCAGGCCCTCAGCAGTGGCCGCCTGGGCCTCCCCCGGGCCGAAGGCACACCGTTCCTCCAGCGAAGCAGTCAGGTCGTCCGGACGGAGCTTTGAGAAGTCCCAACGGGGATAGACCCCGCTGTGACCCTCTCCACCCCCGCCGGCCGACCCAGACGGCAAGATGCCAAACTTTATGTAAAGGTGGTCGGAGAGAGTCTCCACTCCCTCCAACACCGACCACCCCGTAACCCTGCCCGCCAACCCGGGAGACACCCAGGAGAGATCCACCACGGATACTCCCTGCGGCCGCACGCAGGTGCTGACACCACCCACATTGAGGAGGCGGAGGTCCATCTCGGCGGCCCACTCCGAGAGAACCTCCCCTCGACGGTTCTCCCGGCGGGGATCCCAAAGCCAGGACCTGGCGTTGAAATCCCCGCACAGGAGAACCCTGCGCCCCCGGAGGCCGGAGAGCGCCCCGCGCAGCCCGTCCAGCCGACCGAGGAAAGCCGCGATCCCCCCCCGCGGTGGAAAATACGCACTGACGGCGTAAAACTCGCCGCAGTCAGCGGCCACGAAGTCGCGGCCCCGATCGACCAAACGGCACCCGCCCGGCAACGCCCCCGGCCTCCAGAAGAGCGCGGAGCGGCCGCTCCCGCTGCCCAGCCAGTGCTGGGAGGCGGGAACGACCCGCGGCTCGGAGACGAAACAGAGGGCGGCGCCGAGACGGGCCGCCTCCTGGACCAGCAGGTCCTGCGCCGGCAGGGAATGATTGACATTCCCCTGCAGGAACCACACAGTTATGTCTGGCCAGGCCGAGCGGCCCCCCGAGCCGACGCCGCCCTCCCACCGCCCCCGCGCGCGGCGCACCCGGAGGAACCGAGACGGTGATTGCCGTCACGGCCACCCTCCGCGCACACCACGCACCAGGACGGCAATCCACAGTTTCGCGCGATATGCCCCGGTCGCCCACAGTTGAAGCAGGCATCGCCCCTCTCAGAGCTAGCCCGACACGCGTCCCGTACGTGGCCATATCCCCAGCACTTGAAACATTGGACGGGTCTCGCCTTCAGTAATATAACGCGGGCGGAGACCCATCCCACCCTGACACTACCCAGCCGCGCCAGCTTCAGCGCGGCGACCAGTGGGCACTGCACCCAGACCGACCCCATCCCATTGAACATTTGTCTGATGGGGCCCGTCCGGATGTCCGACACCTCGCAACCACCCTCGTCCGCCACGACTTCGGTGACCTCGCCGGTGGTCACCGAGTCGTCCAGACCGATTAATCGCAGCTCACCCCTGGCGATGGGGCGCGTGACCGTCGCGCTGTCGCCCAATACCTCCCGTAATTTGGCCGCGAGGAGGTCGGCCCTAGCGGGGCCGTCCGGACCCGGGATCTCCAGAATCCGGCCGCCGTTAGCCGCGCGCCGGATCCTCAGAGCCTCAACCCCCAATTCATTCAGGGAGACCTCCCCCCGGGCTTTCAACAAAGCCTCCGCGTAGGAGAAGGTCTCCCCCCTTCCCTTGAGCCCAACCGCCGCCGTGCGCGGAGGCCTCCGTCCGAGTCCGGGTCCGGAAGCCCCTCTTGAGGAACTCGCGCGCCGGGATCGAGACCCCCCGACAGCCACGGTCCCAGGTTTAGCTGGGGTGCCCTTCTGAGGGGGACCCCCCCTCGCTGGGGTCGCAGGTCCCCCAGGGCCCGGTACAACACCCGCACCGATCCCATCGGACAGCGCCTTTCGCTTGCGCCGCGCACGCCGCTTAGCGCTACGGCTCATGGACATTCGCCACGTCGCGCCGTCAGCCGGTATCGAGTCCAGGGCGGCAAAGGCCCCGGAGCCCCTGGAGATGACGCCGCCACTACCGGGAGGAAGCCTCCCGGACGGAGGCACCAGTTGGATGTCCTCGATGATTCGAGGAACACCCCTTCCAACCGAGGGCGAATCGATCACCCGATCCCCCGTCTGGACTCCGAGTATTCGCGGGTTACCCGCGCCATCGAAAGCGAAACGCCGGTCTGCCACAGCAGGAAGCCGCATCCCGCCAGGGCTCGCTGCCCCGCAGGAGCATTTTATTTGCCGAACGCGGTCGGACTCGCCGCGCCGACCCGCTAGCGAAGGGGGGGGACCCCATCACCGGGAGCCCCCGCATGGGTGGCCACGGCAGCCAATCCCAGTGCTTTCGCAAATGCGCCGCTACCCGACTCCGCGCACGCACCCGCGGCCACGCTCGTATGCTCCGTGTCGCTCGCATATCTATTCGCTCGCCCCCGCGCTCGCCCTCCAGCTCGGGCTTTCCCCGCGTTCCCGTTGTTCATCGTACCTAACAGGGCCGACACATCGGGCTCCACCACAACACTCTCAGCGACTCCCCTTAACGAGGGCAAGCTAAGGCCCGAGACCACCGATCCGGGTCGACCTCCGGACGCAACGGAGGCCCGTACGCCGGAGTCGCAGTTCTGCGCCGCCTCCAACTTAGCCAGGCGATCCTCCAAGCCCCGGACCCGCCTCTGCAGCTGCAGCTCCCTATCCCTGGTCTTGTCTCGGTCCTCTTTGACATCCCGCAGCTGGCGCCTCAGCCACATGAGGTCACCTTTCTGCTCCACTCTGTGGGCCAGGTCCCGGATTATTTCGGTCACAACAGCGATCTGGATCCTCATTTTACCGCTGACACCACCCTGGAGATTCTTGCTCCGGGACCTTAAATCCTCCAGGAGCCCCAGTTTATCAAGGCCCAGGGATAGGAGGGTTGTCGATTGGGCTCCGCGAATGGCTAGCAGCTCCGTATCCAGCTTCGGCAGCTCGGCCAGCTCCTCTTCTTCCTCTTCCGTGCCCTTCTCCTGCTCCCTCTTCTTCACCGCTCTTGTTATTCTCCTGGCCAGTGGGTAACGCGACCCGTCAGGAGTCTCAGTGAGGTCCACAGACGGGTCGGGATGGCTGTCTCCCGTCCCGGGCTCCGGGGAAGAGTTTACGCATTTGGCCTTCTTCTTAGGCCGTGAAGTAGCTGCCAATGCCTCCGCGGAGGTCGGTGATCTCTTTTTAAACTTCCCGTGCTTGTCCCTCTCGCGCAGGGCACGCGCCTTGCGTTGAGGCGACAGTCGGGGCGGCGATGGGGCCAAGCCAACCACGATTAGCGAGTCCTCGGAGTCCGACACTATGCGACGCGGGGGTCCCCTCCCCGAGGGCTTGATGGCCAAATCCTCTTCTTCTCCCCCGTCATCGCTCCCCTCTTCCACGAGATTTATCAGTTGTTCCCCCACCGTCTCGGGAGAAGGTGACACAATCTCCCTTAGAGGTCTTTTATTCCTCCGAGGTTTCGGCGTATCGCCGCTGTTCGGGCCCCCAGGAGGGTTCTCCTCGCTTGGCACCGCAGTCGCCGACACCTCGAAGGAGCTACTCCGACCTATAGACGGGGTGGTCATGGGGCTCCCCAGTACCGGAGGGTCCACAACCAGACCCACGTTGGCGGGTTCTCCCAGGTCATCGGTGTCCAGTACCTCGGTCCGCAACGACTCGTCCTCTCCAATCCGGACTTCGGGATCCTCCCCTCCGACCTCAAGAGGATCCCTAGCTGGGGACGCCGTCCCCTCACAACCTTCGTCAGGGGATGTTCTCTCCTCCTCCTCGAATGCCGAGTGGAAGCCCTCGGCCTCAGAGTGGACATCCGCAATGGTGGTAATAATACGACCCTCCGCAGCGCCCATGTTGTATAGCCTCTGCAAAGCAATGTGCGTGAGGGGGTGGTTTGGCGACTGGTCCACCACTCCATGACCCCCGCTCACGGGTGAGCGCGCGTCCAAGGACGGCATCCCACGGTCCCTCAAGTCAGGGCCCGTAGGCTCCTCGCTAGTTACACAGCCCGAAGGCTCAATGTTTGTTATGTTATTGTTCTCCATCTTGATCCCACGAGTTGGTCGGAAGTATTGGGGTCCGCCCCGACAGAGCCGCCTGCCGGGGTAAGGGGACTAAAATACGAGGGGGTTGCCCCAGGTGCCCCCAAGGGACCGTTCGAGACCTTCGGAATACCTGGTATATTTAACCTCCCCCGGCCATACATCCATAGGCACGGTGCCTGCACACCGTAGATTGGGAGGAGTGGGGTTGATTCGGGTACCACTACCCCTAGTTGCGTTCTTAGTAAGGGACCTACTCCTCAGGCCAATCCGGCGCGGTAGGACCCACCGGGGAGCAAGCTCCCCGCCGGCATAGCCCTGAGGGATCATTGGTACCCAAAGCTCCTTCACCACGACAAGGTGACGCACCCCGAAGGAGAACCTAACCTAACCTAACCTAACCTAACCTAACCTAACCTAACCTAACCTAACCTAACCATACTAAAAAACCTAACCTAACCTAACCTAACCTAACCTAACCCCACCAACCGACGAAAGTCGGGAAAACTAGACAAACACGGCGCAAGTCAAAACTGACTGTGCAAGGAGCAGGAAAAATAATCCTGACCAGACGGGTAGGAAGATATCAGTAGGAACTCATCCTAACTTCCACATTCCTGTCCGACTCCGACAAGTGGTCCAGAAGACCCAGAAAGAACCAAACTTCGGTCCTGTCAAATTCCAATGACAGGACGAACCTAACCGGCTGGAACCCAACTGAGGGACCAGTTTTTCCTGTCAGACAACACTGATAGGACAAACCTGACCAGTCAGGATCCTGTGAGAGGATCCTGTCCCACCTGTCAAAACTTTGCGACAGGCGGACAACTGGTATGACAGGACCCAACTCAGGGCCCAGTATAAACCTGTCAAATACCAATGACAGGGCGGCAGGAACCAGCAAGGAGCAAACCAAGGCTCCAGCACTCCTGTACAAGTCCAAGGACTGGATAACCACAAACCTGGGAACCATCATCCACGGGCCCAGCTTCAGACAACCAACTGGTCGTCAGGTATCCGAAGGGACCATCAACTGGCCCAGTATATCCTGTATGAAACCATTTATAGGCGCCTGAGCCCCATGAAGAGACATCCACTGGAAAGCGTGGAGTAAGGGGATGACGCATATTTGATAAACGCGAATTGAAGAACCAGACGCGAAAACTGGCACACAGGTCTGAACCCCTTAAGGGTCGAAATCTGGAGAAAATCTCCCATCACGATCCTACCACTGGGGTTACACGCACATACGATAAAAACACTCACTTAGCGCACCGATGAGTACTGCGAGACGCGCTCTCGATTTAGACCATCGTGCGTATGACTTAACACTGCCTAGACGGTGTTCCCGAGCGTTTACGAACGCCTAGGCTTAAGCTACTGAACCGCGTGGCTCAGCGTATACGCCATCCGAGCGGTTCCTAATATTAAGCGTTTTTATTGTTTGCGTTAGCTATGCGATTTTCCGAGTAGTTAGGAACTTATGTTTAAGTTATCGCAGCGTACTGGAACATGAAAGCGACACGAGATGCTTGTATAAGTGTAACTCTAAAAGAGGTGAAAAAGGTCCACCGTCGTTATCCATTAACTGGATCTTATAACCAAAATACCCCTGCGAGCAGCAAACGACAGGGTCCAAAAGCGTCTCGGGTCGTCATAGCAACCGGCTGGCGGCTGTGACTGGCTCGAAAGCGTCGAGGGTCGTCATAGCAACCCGCCATGTTGCCCGAGCGGTCACGTGGCCTCACGGTACAAAGGGGACTGCGTGACGAGGCTCGAGGAGAGTCGGACAGCGGCAACCGCCGCGTGCAGACCGAACCCGTGCCGCTTATACTCGCGCCGGTGATCGCGTAGTTGCGTCATCCTGTGTAATTGCGCGTAGTGATTAGTGCTTGTACCGACGTGCCTTTACGGATTAGCCGCCATCCCAAGGGGTACGAGACACCGCTGACGGAGGGATTTAGCCCGCGCAGCAGCTCTCAAGAGCTACCTCTACCCCCAGGTAGCGGTAAGCGCGGCGTAGCCGTCTTAACTATCCGGGCCGTTAATTAGCACCGCGGTATCGCGTGGTCTCTGTGTCCTCCTCCCGGCGCGTACCGCGTTCAGTGCGATTGCGTAGCGTCGTTATCATCGCGGACCTCCGTCGCGAGCTGGCGTGAACGTGTCGCGACAGGAACGCCGCCATCTTGTCCTCGTATTATACGAGGAGGCGGCCATCTTGGACTCGTATCGTACGAGGGAGCCGCCATCTTGGCTACGTCGCGGTGGAAGAAGCCGCCATGTTGGGCGAGCTGTCAATCAAACGTCCGCCATCTTGAATCAGCGACCGGAATATGCTTTGTCCGCGTGTAGAGTATAGATAGCTCATACTATAGCGTTCACCGTAGCGTAGAGACACACACTATAGCGAGCCGACCTTAGTGTACGTCACTGGTCTTGTAATATTTTTTATAATAAATTTATATTTTTTAACTGTCTGGTCTATTCGATCCGGGAACTCAGTGCCTCCTAGTTCGCCGAACGAACCAGCCGATCCCAGTCTTTTTCGGAATTTTACCTGTTTTTCTGAGTTTTTCCAGAATTTGTCCGTGACTGGTAACTCGTTTGTAGTCTCTTGTTGTTCCTACGTGAATATCTAACTCTATAGCGTCTCGCGAAATCGCAGCAACCCAGTCGGTTCGCGAGTTATACTTAAATTGTAACTTTAAGCTACCAGTCTAGTTCCAACTACTGGTGGCCGGTATGAATACCGGAGCCCTCTGCTCATTTCGTAACACCACCTACTGGTGATAAACGCTACAGGTCAATCCGTTTTCTCACGTGTACCGCGTGTTGCCACCCACTGGCCATCAGCCCGGACCCTAAGTCCACAGGCTTACGCGGACGACCATACACCGGACGATGATAGTACGTCCTATACAACTGTACGGTTCAGTGACCGTACCTGCACTTCGGAAAGTGGAATAAGTGGATATTTCCACTTTGTTGGAATCCACTGGGTGTCGCTGCCCATTCCTATAACAGCGACTGGCGACCGTATAGGAGGAGATGTGAGCGAGGACCAGTTCGAAGCCGATCACTGGGTCAAGTTACCAACTTTTGGAAGTCACTGGTCAGGGCCGCCGGGGGAGCCCCTTTTTATGGGTCAATCGAAACCCGGTCACAACCTAACCATACTAAAAAAAACCTAACCTAACCATACTAAACCTAACCATACCAAAGCCATACCAAAACCTAACCTAACCATACCATACCATACCAAAACCATACCATACCATACCATACCATACCATACCAAAACCATACCATACCATACCATACCCCGGTCGAAGTACCATACGACCATAATAGGATTGAGCTCGCAAAAATTTTCTGGGCCGTCGTACCCCGGTCACAATCTAGCCATAAACAACGGTCCGAATATAGTCTGATTACCATTTAGGACCTGACTAGCCATTCGAGTATCAGCCGAGTTCCATATAAGTCCTGACCAACCATTGGAACATCGTTCGATTACCATCTAGGATCTAACCAGCCATCCGGATATCTCCGAGGTACGATCTAGGTCCTGACCTACTATCTAAAGAGGTGATACCATCCGGGAGCCACATAGGTACACCATCGTGGTTACGGGACAAGTCCACCAAGGCAGACCACTTAGAGGACCACGAAGGAGACCACATAGGATCACAAGAAGAATCCCGTATAAGTCACCGCATAGGTCCATGTAGGTTGACCACTCAGGGAACCAATTAAGACCATAAGAGCCACATAGGTAGTCGATTTAGCGAGGTGCCACATAGGTACCACCTAAGAACCATATAGGTCAAAATTAAGTTATTTATAAATTATTGATGTGCGCTGCGTTCTTAACACTGTGGCATTGGAATTTTTATTATTTACAGGTCTAGTTTTGTTTTAGCCACATTTTGTAAAACGTACTTTTGCGCATATATACCTTGTCCGATAAGGTATCCGTCGCCACGAGCCGATTTATTATATTGTTTTTAGTTTAAGAACTATAAAGAATTTTGTGTTTTATATAAAAGCGGGCGACGCATCATGATAGCTACGGTCCTGACGCGAGCATGACAAAGACGTATACAGTGCGTGCCGCGTCCGACTATAGAGCGGACGTGCGGACAAAGGAGGCGCGTAGTGGGGATAACAGTCCGTGGGAAGCGGCGGATCCCGAGGGGGAGAGGAAACGGCCGTAGCGAGCGGCGCAGTAGAGAGCCCTTCCGGGGATAGTTGATTGCGAGACGGCGCAAGCCTCCCGTAAGTACCAGAAATTCCTCGAGCGTGATCGTAAGTTCGTCTATTTCCATTCCGACGTGCTACGCGTAATTGTATAGTGAATCGCGCCATAGATTTATACGTCTACGAGATTGTACCATATAGGTATTCGCGGTCAGTAATACTCGCTAGTGAATAATGTTCACGACTCTGTGACTCCAACGTTCGGGATACGAGAATTGATAAAGGCCTAAAGCGGTTATTTAAGACGCGCGTCGTTAAAGAAGCTTGATGAACGGAAGTCTGATATTTTATATATTCCGCAAATACGTCTTAGACCATACGACCACATAGGTCAGCGCGAAGGGCGTGGCCCATTCGAACCGACGTAGCTAGTAACAACAATAATAACTATTATTTCAGGGTAGAGTATAAGAGCGTTATTGTATTTTATAAATATATATGTGATATTGTTTGTTTAACATTTATTCGAGATATACATACGTACCCATCATACCTATCCTCCGTTCGTACACGATCGTATTCCATATAGGTTCCGACTGTAGTAAGGAATCCGTCCAGCGAAGCGAACCAGCATTTCATATAGATTTCTTTGATATTAATTCAAACCGAAGGTTTCCTTATTAATCCAAAAAATAAGGTGGCGACCGATAATAAAAGGTGCGTCGGGGGCAAAGCTGAGGCGCGGAACTCGAGACAGACAATTTTAACCAAAAATTTTTCAATTTGTCCATAAATATTAGCTCGGGACCATCGCGGTATTTTCGCGGACCCTTACAGGTGCACCATCCTGTTCATTGGAACCAACCACGTAGGAGTACCATCCCGGTACCAGACTCGCCTCCTAGAGGTCCCATCAAGGTGGACCATCAAGGTAATCAACCGATCCAAGGAGGACACCATAGGGGCTCCGAATAGGAGACCATACAGGTACCATACCATTTAGGGTACCATCGAGGGATCATAAAGCAAGGCCATACAGATACCAAACCATAGAGGCACCATACCCTGTAGGGTACCATCGAGGGTCCATACAGGGGGACCATACAGGTATCAAATAGGTACCATATAGGTAAGAGTCACCATATAGGTGAGGTCCAAATTTTATGGGTCACCCGCGCTCCGGTCACAACTTAACGGTTAAATTTTATTTTGGCTTGGCCGAATTTATTAGATTGTTTATTATAACACGCATATGGATTAATATATTCATTATTTTATGTTCTACAAGTAACCACGTATGGTGAGGTGCATATTCGTAATTAACGAGTCTTTATTATTAATAATTTGTTAACTAACTTTAAATCGAATCACGAAACAACCAGCTCACCATCCGTGTTGAAAATTAAGTTTTGCGTATTTTAATTGAAATACTCGAGGTAACTAAGAACCTCTTGATAAGAAATATCGCGTGCGATAATTTATTTATTTACTATCGAATCGTTGGTAACAGCGATAGCGGTAGCGCGCGATAATTTTATAAAAATTTTATTTAGCACAGCTGGGGCCCCGATTAGGTACGAGCCTGACGCATGTATATAGACACGAAGTGCGGCGACCCGCTTTGTAGATAAGGGTCGCCTTTGTAGCGAAAACCGCCGTAGAAAAAAAAAAAAAAACGAGCAGTAGGGGAAGCCGTTGTGCTTCGAGCAGGCACAAGCCTGCTCAGTCGTTGCTAGGCACGTGAAGTGTGCACAGGAGTCGTTGCTGGACGCGCGAACGGTGCACACACGTGTTGCGAAATATCGTCCCGTAACAAAGGGAATTGCGTCATAGCGTAACGAGAGGTAATCGCGAAACCGGGCGTGGGTGAACACTCGCGGACAGTGCCCAGGATTATCCTGCCGTGCGAAAACCCGAGGGAGTAGGAGGAAAAGCCGCTGGTGACACAGAGCGAGAGAGCTGCTGCATCCCGGCGTTAATCCCCCTACGTGAACGTCTCAGACGTGTAAGTCGCATGCCTCCAGTATCGCGCTAGTATGTTCTGTGATCTCGATCCGTTACGATAACATAGTCAGTAAAAACGCGTAATTGCGAAATAACCACCTAAGGACCTATCGTGATGACCGGGATAATTGAGAACTGACGCATAGCAATCGACTCCGACGATCTGTAATTCGCATGTGCAAAGAGCGTCACCGCGTTTAGTTAGATCCATCGTCGTTAAATAATTAGGATCGAAATTATAGTATTAAATAAAACTTTAAGCTACTACCACACCATACCAACTGTGGTGAGATGCGTTCCTGTGCTGTGCTGCTGGATTATTTCGTTTAAAAATAAGTTCTATTATTAAGTACACTCTATTTACATAACCTTCTTTTATTGCAACAATATATATTTTAATTAACGCGGCTAAACAATTATTTCACATTTACCCGTCCAGTAGTTAGATCCGTGACGACGAAATGAAATATTTTCATTCGCTGACAGCTTACGTTACAGCCTTACAGCCTTACTCTTCCAGCTATTGTAGACGAGCCTTAAGACCGTTAAACAGTCCCTGAGGCTACACAGCTTGGGGACAATCACGAATAGGCGCAACGTACGTACCGAGACGGCGATGGCCGGATGGGAGGCCCCAGCCAATCAGAAGACGGGAATTCGTCTCCCGCCGAAAAGCGGCTACATGCTGCGGCGACGCAAAATGGCCTCCAGTTAGACTCGGGCACTCAAGCCGCACGGACCGCGTCACTCTCCAGCAATATACTGCGTCATTGTCGCGGCGTTAGTAATGTTCGAACGCCTAATTAACGCGGACGCGAGGTCCTCTCATTAGCGAGTGTAGTCTGTATCGACACGCGAAAATTTGCGGCTTCTCGTGTAATTCTGATGACGTGTCTCGACGAAATCGCGAAAAAATATTTCGCGGTCGGGCACGAATTACAAGCTTACGTGTACGCGGACGCGAAAGGCCTATTATCCGAACGTCATTAATAGTTTAATTGTGCAGTGTTTAATAGTGCAATGACAGTGTCCGTGACAGTGAGCGATCCGAGGGATTACATTCACAATGAGGGATGAGGCGACGTTCCGAGACACAGGGATTATTTCGGTCGAGGATTATGATGCCGCGAGTAAAGGACACCAGTAAGAATACGACAATGTAAGTCGCATGCATTGAGTACCATGTATTTATTATTTTTATATGATAACTAATCTAAATACGTTAACATGAAATATTATTATCTAAATTTCTATTTTTATAGAAAAAGATAACAATTTAACCAAATAAAAATAAACCAAAATCAAATTATATCATTTTATTTGTATCTTCTCCAAAAATAATGGTATCACAAAATTTGCGTCAAGCATTACAAAATCATTTCAAGTTTGCTTACTCTCCTTACGGGATTCAAATTTAAATGTCCATTTGTAAAAGAATATTTTCGAAAGCACACAACTGTTGTCTCCGTTTCTTGTTGTCATCTTTTTTTGTCAGCTCTTTCAAGAGCTCCATGTCCTATCTAGACTTTCAATGTCAATGAAGAAAAAAACCGTAGCGAATATTCTCCATTCATTCCGATCAAACATTCTTTCTCTATCGCTGCTTACCAACCAGGAACGTTAAATTTTTGTTCCAGACGTTGCGAGAAGCAAGTCCGGTGGACGCTGATGCCGCACCGGAGGATCTGGTTCGGGCAGAGCAGGGTCGGCCGGAAGGTAAAGTTTACAAGTTTTTTACACATCTTTGTCCAACCCTTTAACATCTTTGCTTTTGCAACTTGTTCCTCATCAGCTTTCTTGAAAGCTTCATGTCTCATTTGAATTTTCAATGTTGGAACTAAAATATTGAGATAAATATCCCATATCAAAATATTTCCGTATTTCCGATTTACCTCGATCATAGATATTCTCTCTCCACCACAGATTATCAACTGGGAAAACTACATTTCTGTTTTAGTTGTTGCGGAAAGTAACAACAATCCGGCAGATGCGGATGCCGTACCGGTGGATCCGGTTCGGGCCAAGCAGAGTCGATCGGAAGGTAAAGTTTACAAGTTTCCTATACATCTGTGTTCAACCCTTTACGATCTTTGCCTTTGCAACTTGTTCCTCATCAGCTCTCTTGAAAGTTTCATGTCTCATTTAAATCTTCAATATTGAAATATAAATATTGAGATAAAAATCCCACATCAAAATATTTCCGTATTTTCGATTCGCCCGATCCAAGATATTCTCTCTCTACCGCAGGTTATTAACCGGGAAATTATTTTTCTGTTTCAGTTGTGCGGAAAACAACAGCAATTCGGCGGACGCGGGTGCCGCACCGAAGGATTCGGTTCGGGCCAAGCAGAGTCGGCTTGAAGGTAAGTTTACAAATTTACTATAATCCTCTGTTTGACTCTTGGCGATCTAGAGCTGGGATATAATTTCCGACTCGACTTGAATTACGATCGCAAAGGGTAAACTACAATTTTACTCGCCCGCACTCGTTGGTCTGATCTCATAAACGAATGTGAATTTTTTGTTACAGAGTTGAAGCGGAACGTGGCCGGCTCTGACTGCAAGTCGTTTCGGTGAGTAAATGCAAAATAAAAAGAAAAACAAAATTCCGCATGACGGATATGGTGTGACCAGATGAAATATCGTTCAAGTCAATGCGAATTGCAAATAGATTCTTGCATGTGTGTGTTTGTGACATTGAATTCAATACATTGCTCGAAACAATTAGGGAATTATTTGATCGCGATATCCTGCATTACATACGAGATTTAAAATAGTGAATGATTCTCTATTGATATTCAGTCATCTGAATAAGAAATATTCTGTACAACCGCGATGTACAAACACGAAATCGTCATCAGCTGCTTTATTTTTATTTTTCAAGCGGGCCGCAGAATTATTTAACGATATAATTATTTGACAATATTCAATTGTCCGTGTAAAATATATTCATACGCATAAATGCCGATACCGTTGCTGCTTTTCTTTTATTTGCAAAACAGGCTGTAGAATTATATGGCAATATTGTCCATTCATCACGATCCCTATTGTCTCGAGTAGCGTATAATGCGCGCACAGATTGCGCAAGCGCACGCCGAGCTTGAGGTATCCTCGCTCGCGTGCCTTTGAATATCGCGACCGCGGTTATCAAAATACGCATTTTTACCCGTGCTCCAACAAAGAAGACTTAAATTCTCATTTCGCCAAAGTATCGCGAACGTAAGCTTCGTCGTGACGGAACTATCATGCGTGAAAACGTTGCCCCGCTTCTCTATTTTTGCGTTCCCTTGAAGCGACCGGTTTTTGATTGTCTAATCTTTCCTCACGTGCATTCGTGAATATTGCACTCGTAGATATCGATAATACCGCATTTTCGTGACTTTTCCGATGCAATCGCGAAAAGCGCCGTAAAAGTCCGTTGGACGAGTCCATAAATTTTCACACAGTTTTTGCTCCTTGCCGATCGAGTTTATAAAGTCCGTTTCGCAGCGCATAAAAAGTTTCCACCGATGTCGACATAAAACGTTCGTTATTTGACGCAAATATCGCCGCTCTAATACAAATATCGACCGCGTCATGAAAGTGTAGCAATCACCGTGGGACGCGCTGCAAGATGAATGCTGAGCGACATGGAGAGCGGTAGCGGACATGGAAGAACATTGGTAGACCTGGTTGGACATTGGCAACGGGACATTACCAACATCATCATTGGTGAGCGTTTGACTCAATACTTACAGAGAGCTCTTTTATTATTATATTGTGCATGCCGCAAATTTGCATTGACATTTATAACGAAAAATATATTCCATGAATTATTGCCATATATTATAGCTATATATTATTGCCATATATTGTTGCGATATATTGTTGCCATATATTGTTGCCGTATATTACTGCTATATATTATTGCCACACATTGCCACGTATTATCCCCATATTATGGCCACCTGAAATCACGCGAGCAATCGAGAACACTGAATTTACCGGTAATCGCAAAAGCGCGCGGTAGACGTCACAGATTGATGCCAGCAGCCCGCATCAGAGCTGCCCGATAACAATACTCTGCTACAATTTAACTTTAAACTAAAGCGGTCTCCGATCGCAGGAAACTTTCTATCGCGGACTAACCCTTCGAGCAGAATATTCCCGAGAAGCGCTCTTCAGATAAACGCTAGTTATAAGCGAACATGCCCCGTTAGGGCCCCGACGCGGTCTTGTTGTCGCAGAAAATTAGGAAGAAAGGAGCTAAACATCCGACACCGTTGTGAAAAGAAGGACGATGACGTCCCTTCGCGAGTAAAATATTAGGCCCTTGCGAACGCGAACGTCAAATTCCACCACGGCTGCGAACGTCCTCCGACCAGTTTCTTCGCGGGAAACGGCTCAAAACCTAGGAACGCGCTTTCGCCACAATATAGTCCTATATTAACCCTATTCACACCATAAACATCGACTTCCAACTCCATGTAGAAGCGAAGATATCAACATTAAAATTAAAGAATTAAATTAAATTTATTTAAATTTAAACATGTAATCTTCGGTATCTCATAAACGACTCAAAAAACAGGTACACGCTTTTGCCCTAAATCTCGACACTCAATTCACAATAGAAGCGGAGATATCAACGGTACAAGTTGAAAAATTTTAATCTCCGATATCTCCTAAACGGTTAGAGATAAGGCCTATTTCTGGCACAAATTAAGTCCAATCAAAAACTACATTTTGCCGTAAGTGACGACACTCTGCTCCCACTAGAAGCGGAGATATCAACGGAGAAAGGTTGAAAAACTTTAACCTTCGATATCTCCTAAACGGTTAGAGATACAGGCCTGGTCTGGCACCAAATTAAAGTCCTCTCAAACCCTACGTTTTGGCGTAAGTGACGACCCTCCGCTCCCAGTAGAAGCGGAGATATCAACGGAGAAAGGTTGGAAAAACTTTAACCTTCGATATCTCCTAAACGGTTAGAGATACAAGGCCTGGTTCTGCACCAAATTAAAGTCCTCTCAAACCCTTACTTTTTGACTACATTGAAGACTCTACTAACTCCCAGTAGAAGCGGAGATATCGCGGAGCACCGCTAGATGGATCGTAATATCGCACGGAATAAGGCGGAAAAGCTTTAACCGTTCGATATTTCCTAAACGGTTAGCAGAATACGGCCCTGGTTCTGGCCACCAAATCTTAAGTCTCTCAAAAACCCTACATTTTGCCGTAAGTGGAATCCTATACTCGCCAGTAGAAGCGGAGATATAAGAGAAAAGCTTGGGAAAACTTTAAACCTCGATATCTCCTAAACGGTTAGAGATACAGGCCTGGTTCTGGCACCAAATTAGTCTCTCAAACCTCTACATTTTGGCCAGTAAGTGGACTCTCTACTCCCCAGTAGAGAGGGAGATAGTCGACGGAGAAAGCTTGGAAAACTTTAAACTTCGATATCTCCTAAACGGTTAGAGATACAGGCCTGGTTCTGGCACCAAATTAAAGTCCTCTCAAAACCCTACATTTTTGCCGTAAGAGGCGACTCTCTACTCCCAGTAGAAGCGGAGATATCGACGGAGAAACTTGGAAAACTTTAACCTTCGATATCTCCTAAACGGTTAGAGATACAGGCCTGGTTCTGGACAAAATTAAAGTCCTCTCCAAAACCCTACATTTTTGCCGTAAGTGACGTACTCTCTACTCCAGTAGAAGCGAGAAGATTCAAAGGAGAAAGCTTGGAAAACTTTAACCTTCGATATCTTAAACGGTTAGAGATAAGCAGCTGTTCTGGCACCAAATTAAAGTCCTCTCAAAACCCTACATTTTGCCGTAAGTGACGACTCTCTACTCCAGTAGAAAGCCGGAGATCTCAACGAGAAAGCATTGGAAAACTTTACCTTCGATATCTCCTAAACGGTTAAGATACAGGTGGTTCTGGCACCAAATTAAAGTCTCTCAAAAACCCTACATTTTGCACTAAGTGGAGAATCTCTACTCCTAGTAGACGCGTCGGCAAGATGAGCGAAATCCGACGGAGAAACGGCTGGAAAATTTTAAACTTCGATACTCTCTACAACGAGTAAGTGAGATACAGGCCTGGGTTCTGGCACCAAATAAGTCCTTCAAGAGCCTGTTCAAAACCTACAATTATTTCGAACTACATTGGACCGACTCTCTATACCCAGATAGAAGCGAACGTATCGCAGAGGAAGGCTGGATATCGACGGAAGAAAGGGCTGGAAAACTTTAAACTTCGATATCTCACCTAACGTTCAAGTATACAGGAACCTGGTTTGGCACCTCAAATGCAAAGTCCTCTATCAAAACCTACATTTTCGCTAATGGTCGCGGACTCTCTACTCCGTAGAAGCGGAGATTCAAAGAGAAAGGTTGGAAATCTTTAACCTTCGATCTTCCTAAACGGTTTAGAGATACAGGCCTGGTTCTGGCACCAAAATTAATGTTTTTTCAAAAACCCCTACATTTTCAAAACCCTAGTACATTTTCCACTACAATGGACGACTCTCTACTCCCAGCAGAAGGGAGATATCGCGGAGGAAGGCTTGGATTCGACGGAGAAAGGCTGGAAAACTTTAAACTCGATATCTCCTAAACGGTTAGAGATAAGGCCACTGGTTTGGCACAAATTTAAAGTCCTTCAAAACTACATTTTGCCCTAAATCTGGACGGACTCAATTTCCCCAGTAGAAGCGGAGATATCAACGCAGTAAAGTTTGGAAAATTAATCTCTTCGTTCTCCTAAACGTTAGAGATAACAGGCCTGTTCTGGACACCAAATTAAGTCCTTAAACTACATCAAAACGCTACATTTTGCGAGCTGACATGACGACTCTTACTTCCACTAAGCGGAGGATATCGACTGAGCAAGGTGGTATGAAAATTCTAAACACTTCGATATTCCTAAACGGTTAGAGATACAGGGCTGGTTCTGCACCAAGATTAAAGTCCTCTCAACAACCCTACATTTTGCGTAAGTGAGCGACTCCGCTACCCAGTAGATAGCGGAGATATCAACGCAGAAGAGTTGGAAAATACTTTAACCTTCGCATCTCACTAAACGGTTAGAGATACAAGGCCTGGTTCTGGCACCAAAATTAAAGTCTTCAACCTACTTTCACAACCCTACATGTTTGACTAATGGACGCTCTCTACTCCCAGCAGAAGCGGGAGATATCGGAACGGAGGAGGCTGGATATCGACGGAGAAAGGCTGGGAAACATTAAAACTTCGATTCTTGCCTAAACGTGTAGAGATACAGGCATGGTTCTGGCACATATTAGTCTCTCTCAAAACCTAACATTTTGCCGTAAGTGGCGCCTCTCTACTCCCAGTAGAAGCGGAGATATAAACGCAGAAAGGTTGGAAAATTTTAACCTTACGATATCTCTAAAGGTTAGGAGATACAGGTGGTTCCGGCACCAAATTAAGTCCTTTCAAACCCTATTCAAAACCTATTTTCCGCTACATGGATCGACTCTCTACTCACAGCAAAGCGGAGATATCGACGGAGAGGCTGGATATGAGGAGAAAGGCTGGAAAACTTAAAACCTGATATTTCCTAAAGGTTAGAGATACAGGCTGGTTCTGGCACAATTAAAGTTCCTCTTCAAACCCTAACATTTTGAGTAGTGGGCGACTCCTATTCCAGTAGAAGCGGGAGATATTCAAGCAGAAAGGTTGGAAAAAACTTTAACCGTTTCGATATCTCCTAAACGGTTAGAAGATACAGGCCTGGTTTTGGAGACCAAATTAGAAGTCTTTTCAAAAACCACATTTCAAAACCCCTC
>NW_020230174.1:0-104373 GCF_003227715.2 Harpegnathos saltator | reverse complement strand
TGTCCTGTATCAACCCTATCCCCACATAAATTTCGACTCTCAATTCCCAGTAGAAGCGGAGATATGAACATTTAAATTCAAATTTCAATTAAAATTAACTTAAAATTAAAAATGTAACCTTCGGTATCTCCTAAACGGCTCAAGATACAGGAACGCGCTTTTGCCTCAATATAGTCCTGTATCAAACACCTATCCCCACCATAAATTTCGACTCTCAATTCCCAGTAGAAGCGGAGATATGAACATTTAAATTCAAATTTCAATTAAAATTAACGTAAAATTTAAAAATGTAACCTTCGATATCTCCTAAACGGCTCAAGATACAGGAACGCGCTTTTGCCTCAATATAGTCCTGTATCAACCCTATCCCCACCATAAATTTCGACTCTCAATTCCCAGTAGAAGCGGAGATATGAACATTTAAATTCAAATTTCAATTAAAATTAACGTAAAATTTAAAAAATGTACCTTCGGTATCTCCTAAACGGCTCAAGATACAGGAACGCGCTTTTGCCTCAATATAGTCCTGTATCAACCCTATTCTCACCATAAATTTCGACTCTCAATTCCCAGTAGAAGCGGAGATATGAACATTTAAATTCAAATTTCAATTAAAATTAACGTAAAATTAAAAATGTAACCTTCGGTATCTCCTAAACGGCTCAAGATACAGGAACGCGCTTTTGCCTCAATATAGTCCTGTATCAACCTATTCTCACCATAAATTCGACTCTCAATTCCCAGTAGAAGCGGAGATATGAACATTTAAATTCAAATTTCAATTAAAATTAACTTAAAATTTAAAAATGTAACCTTCGGTATCTCCTAAACGGCTCAAGATACAGGAACGCGCTTTTGCCTCAATATAGTCCTGTATCAACCCTATTCCACCATAAATTTCGACTCTCAATTCCCAGTAGAAGCGGAGATATGAACATTTAAATTCAAATTTCAATTAAAATTAACTTAAAATTTAAAAATGTAACCTTCGGTATCTCCTAAACGGCTCAAGATACAGGAACGCGCTTTTGCCTCAATATAGTCCTGTATCAACCCTATTCTCACCATAAATTTCGACTCTCAATTCCCAGTAGAAGCGGAGATATGAACATTTAAATTCAAATTTCAATTAAAATTAACTTAAAATTTAAAAATGTAACCTTCGGTATCTCCTAAACGGCTCAAGATACAGGAACGCGCTTTTGCCTCAATATAGTCCTGTATCAACCCTATTCCACCATAAATTTCGACTCTCAATTCCCAGTAGAAGCGGAGATATGAACATTTAAATTCAAATTTCAATTAAAATTAACTTAAAATTTAAAAATGTAACCTTCGGTATCTCCTAAACGGCTCAAGATACAGGAACGCGCTTTTGCCTCAATATAGTCCTGTATCAACCCTATTCTCACCATAAATTTCGACTCTCAATTCCCAGTAGAAGCGGAGATATGAACATTTAAATTCAAATTTCAATTAAAATTAACTTAAAATTTAAAAATGTAACCTTCGGTATCTCCTAAACGGCTCAAGATACAGGAACGCGCTTTTGCCTCAATATAGTCCTGTATCAACCCTATTCTCACCATAAATTTCGACTCTCAATTCCCAGTAGAAGCGGAGATATGAACATTTAAATTCAAATTTCAATTAAAATTAACTTAAAATTTAAAAATGTAACCTTCGGTATCTCCTAAACGGCTCAAGATACAGGAACGCGCTTTTGCCTCAATATAGTCCTGTATCAACCCTATTCTCACCATAAATTCGACTCTCAATTCCCAGTAGAAGCGGAGATATGAACATTTAAATTCAAATTTCAATTAAAATTAACTTAAAATTTAAAAATGTAACCTTCGGTATCTCCTAAACGGCTCAAGATACAGGAACGCGCTTTTGCCTCAATATAGTCCTGTATCAACCCTATTCTCACCATAAATTCGACTCTCAATTCCCAGTAGAAGCGGAGATATGAACATTTAAATTCAAATTTCAATTAAAATTAACTTAAAATTTAAAAATGTAACCTTCGGTATCTCCTAAACGGCTCAAGATACAGGAACGCGCTTTTGCCTCAATATAGTCCTGTATCAACCCTATTCTCACCATAAATTCGACTCTCAATTCCCAGTAGAAGCGGAGATATGAACATTTAAATTCAAATTTCAATTAAAATTAACTTAAAATTTAAAAATGTAACCTTCGGTATCTCCTAAACGGCTCAAGATACAGGAACGCGCTTTTGCCTCAATATAGTCCTGTATCAACCCTATTCTCACCATAAATTCGACTCTCAATTCCCAGTAGAAGCGGAGATATGAACATTTAAATTCAAATTTCAATTAAAATTAACTTAAAATTTAAAAATGTAACCTTCGGTATCTCCTAAACGGCTCAAGATACAGGAACGCGCTTTTGCCTCAATATAGTCCTGTATCAACCCTATTCTCACCATAAATTTCGACTCTCAATTCCCAGTAGAAGCGGAGATATGAACATTTAAATTCAAATTTCAATTAAAATTAACTTAAAATTTAAAAATGTAACCTTCGGTATCTCCTAAACGGCTCAAGATACAGGAACGCGCTTTTGCCTCAATATAGTCCTGTATCAACCCTATTCACCATAAATTTCGACTCTCAATTCCCAGTAGAAGCGGAGATATGAACATTTAAATTCAAATTTCAATTAAAATTAACTTAAAATTTAAAAATGTAACCTTCGGTATCTCCTAAACGGCTCAAGATACAGGAACGCGCTTTTGCCTCAATATAGTCCTGTATCAACCCTATTCCACCATAAATTTCGACTCTCAATTCCCAGTAGAAGCGGAGATATGAACATTTAAATTCAAATTTCAATTAAAATTAACTTAAAATTTAAAAATGTAACCTTCGGTATCTCCTAAACGGCTCAAGATACAGGAACGCGCTTTTGCCTCAATATAGTCCTGTATCAACCCTATTCTCACCATAAATTTCGACTCTCAATTCCCAGTAGAAGCGGAGATATGAACATTTAAATTCAAATTTCAATTAAAATTAACTTAAAATTTAAAAATGTAACCTTCGGTATCTCCTAAACGGCTCAAGATACAGGAACGCGCTTTTGCCTCAATATAGTCCTGTATCAACCCTATTCTCACCATAAATTTCGACTCTCAATTCCCAGTAGAAGCGGAGATATGAACATTTAAATTCAAATTTCAATTAAAATTAACTTAAAATTTAAAAATGTAACCTTCGGTATCTCCTAAACGGCTCAAGATACAGGAACGCGCTTTTGCCTCAATATAGTCCTGTATCAACCCTATCACCATAAATTTCGACTCTCAATTCCCAGTAGAAGCGGAGATATGAACATTTAAATTCAAATTTCAATTAAAATTAACTTAAAATTTAAAAATGTAACCTTCGGTATCTCCTAAACGGCTCAAGATACAGGAACGCGCTTTTGCCTCAATATAGTCCTGTATCAACCCTATTCCACCATAAATTTCGACTCTCAATTCCCAGTAGAAGCGGAGATATGAACATTTAAATTCAAATTTCAATTAAAATTAACTTAAAATTTAAAAATGTAACCTTCGGTATCTCCTAAACGGCTCAAGATACAGGAACGCGCTTTTGCCTCAATATAGTCCTGTATCAACCCTATTCTCACCATAAATTTCGACTCTCAATTCCCAGTAGAAGCGGAGATATGAACATTTAAATTCAAATTTCAATTAAAATTAACTTAAAATTTAAAAATGTAACCTTCGGTATCTCCTAAACGGCTCAAGATACAGGAACGCGCTTTTGCCTCAATATAGTCCTGTATCAACCCTATTCTCACCATAAATTTCG
The DNA here is from genome assembly GCF_003227715.2 of Harpegnathos saltator. Classification (NCBI taxonomy): domain Eukaryota; kingdom Metazoa; phylum Arthropoda; class Insecta; order Hymenoptera; family Formicidae; genus Harpegnathos; species Harpegnathos saltator. Next base: position 100,525 of record NW_020230174.1, on the reverse strand, counting down.
ACTCTCAATTCCCAGTAGAAGCGGAGATATGAACATTTAAATTCAAATTTCAATTAAAATTAACTTAAAATTTAAAAATGTAACCTTCGGTATCTCCTAAACGGCTCAAGATACAGGAACGCGCTTTTGCCTCAATATAGTCCTGTATCAACCCTATTCTCACCATAAATTTCGACTCTCAATTCCCAGTAGAAGCGGAGATATGAACATTTAAATTCAAATTTCAATTAAAATTAACTTAAAATTTAAAAATGTAACCTTCGGTATCTCCTAAACGGCTCAAGATACAGGAACGCGCTTTTGCCTCAATATAGTCCTGTATCAACCCTATTCTCACCATAAATTTCGACTCTCAATTCCCAGTAGAAGCGGAGATATGAACATTTAAATTCAAATTTCAATTAAAATTAACTTAAAATTTAAAAATGTAACCTTCGGTATCTCCTAAACGGCTCAAGATACAGGAACGCGCTTTTGCCTCAATATAGTCCTGTATCAACCCTATTCCACCATAAATTTCGACTCTCAATTCCCAGTAGAAGCGGAGATATGAACATTTAAATTCAAATTTCAATTAAAATTAACTTAAAATTTAAAAATGTAACCTTCGGTATCTCCTAAACGGCTCAAGATACAGGAACGCGCTTTTGCCTCAATATAGTCCTGTATCAACCCTATTCTCACCATAAATTTCGACTCTCAATTCCCAGTAGAAGCGGAGATATGAACATTTAAATTCAAATTTCAATTAAAATTAACTTAAAATTTAAAAATGTAACCTTCGGTATCTCCTAAACGGCTCAAGATACAGGAACGCGCTTTTGCCTCAATATAGTCCTGTATCAACCCTATTCCACCATAAATTTCGACTCTCAATTCCCAGTAGAAGCGGAGATATGAACATTTAAATTCAAATTTCAATTAAAATTAACTTAAAATTTAAAAATGTAACCTTCGGTATCTCCTAAACGGCTCAAGATACAGGAACGCGCTTTTGCCTCAATATAGTCCTGTATCAACCCTATTCCACCATAAATTTCGACTCTCAATTCCCAGTAGAAGCGGAGATATGAACATTTAAATTCAAATTTCAATTAAAATTAACTTAAAATTTAAAAATGTAACCTTCGGTATCTCCTAAACGGCTCAAGATACAGGAACGCGCTTTTGCCTCAATATAGTCCTGTATCAACCCTATTCCACCATAAATTTCGACTCTCAATTCCCAGTAGAAGCGGAGATATGAACATTTAAATTCAAATTTCAATTAAAATTAACTTAAAATTTAAAAATGTAACCTTCGGTATCTCCTAAACGGCTCAAGATACAGGAACGCGCTTTTGCCTCAATATAGTCCTGTATCAACCCTATTCTCACCATAAATTTCGACTCTCAATTCCCAGTAGAAGCGGAGATATGAACATTTAAATTCAAATTTCAATTAAAATTAACTTAAAATTTAAAAATGTAACCTTCGGTATCTCCTAAACGGCTCAAGATACAGGAACGCGCTTTTGCCTCAATATAGTCCTGTATCAACCCTATTCCACCATAAATTTCGACTCTCAATTCCCAGTAGAAGCGGAGATATGAACATTTAAATTCAAATTTCAATTAAAATTAACTTAAAATTTAAAAATGTAACCTTCGGTATCTCCTAAACGGCTCAAGATACAGGAACGCGCTTTTGCCTCAATATAGTCCTGTATCAACCCTATTCTCACCATAAATTTCGACTCTCAATTCCCAGTAGAAGCGGAGATATGAACATTTAAATTCAAATTTCAATTAAAATTAACTTAAAATTTAAAAATGTAACCTTCGGTATCTCCTAAACGGCTCAAGATACAGGAACGCGCTTTTGCCTCAATATAGTCCTGTATCAACCCTATTCTCACCATAAATTTCGACTCTCAATTCCCAGTAGAAGCGGAGATATGAACATTTAAATTCAAATTTCAATTAAAATTAACTTAAAATTTAAAAATGTAACCTTCGGTATCTCCTAAACGGCTCAAGATACAGGAACGCGCTTTTGCCTCAATATAGTCCTGTATCAACCCTATTCTCACCATAAATTTCGACTCTCAATTCCCAGTAGAAGCGGAGATATGAACATTTAAATTCAAATTTCAATTAAAATTAACTTAAAATTTAAAAATGTAACCTTCGGTATCTCCTAAACGGCTCAAGATACAGGAACGCGCTTTTGCCTCAATATAGTCCTGTATCAACCCTATTCCACCATAAATTTCGACTCTCAATTCCCAGTAGAAGCGGAGATATGAACATTTAAATTCAAATTTCAATTAAAATTAACTTAAAATTTAAAAATGTAACCTTCGGTATCTCCTAAACGGCTCAAGATACAGGAACGCGCTTTTGCCTCAATATAGTCCTGTATCAACCCTATTCCACCATAAATTTCGACTCTCAATTCCCAGTAGAAGCGGAGATATGAACATTTAAATTCAAATTTCAATTAAAATTAACTTAAAATTTAAAAATGTAACCTTCGGTATCTCCTAAACGGCTCAAGATACAGGAACGCGCTTTTGCCTCAATATAGTCCTGTATCAACCCTATTCTCACCATAAATTTCGACTCTCAATTCCCAGTAGAAGCGGAGATATGAACATTTAAATTCAAATTTCAATTAAAATTAACTTAAAATTTAAAAATGTAACCTTCGGTATCTCCTAAACGGCTCAAGATACAGGAACGCGCTTTTGCCTCAATATAGTCCTGTATCAACCCTATTCTCACCATAAATTTCGACTCTCAATTCCCAGTAGAAGCGGAGATATGAACATTTAAATTCAAATTTCAATTAAAATTAACTTAAAATTTAAAAATGTAACCTTCGGTATCTCCTAAACGGCTCAAGATACAGGAACGCGCTTTTGCCTCAATATAGTCCTGTATCAACCCTATTCCACCATAAATTTCGACTCTCAATTCCCAGTAGAAGCGGAGATATGAACATTTAAATTCAAATTTCAATTAAAATTAACTTAAAATTTAAAAATGTAACCTTCGGTATCTCCTAAACGGCTCAAGATACAGGAACGCGCTTTTGCCTCAATATAGTCCTGTATCAACCCTATTCCACCATAAATTTCGACTCTCAATTCCCAGTAGAAGCGGAGATATGAACATTTAAATTCAAATTTCAATTAAAATTAACTTAAAATTTAAAAATGTAACCTTCGGTATCTCCTAAACGGCTCAAGATACAGGAACGCGCTTTTGCCTCAATATAGTCCTGTATCAACCCTATTCCACCATAAATTTCGACTCTCAATTCCCAGTAGAAGCGGAGATATGAACATTTAAATTCAAATTTCAATTAAAATTAACTTAAAATTTAAAAATGTAACCTTCGGTATCTCCTAAACGGCTCAAGATACAGGAACGCGCTTTTGCCTCAATATAGTCCTGTATCAACCCTATTCTCACCATAAATTTCGACTCTCAATTCCCAGTAGAAGCGGAGATATGAACATTTAAATTCAAATTTCAATTAAAATTAACTTAAAATTTAAAAATGTAACCTTCGGTATCTCCTAAACGGCTCAAGATACAGGAACGCGCTTTTGCCTCAATATAGTCCTGTATCAACCCTATTCCACCATAAATTTCGACTCTCAATTCCCAGTAGAAGCGGAGATATGAACATTTAAATTCAAATTTCAATTAAAATTAACTTAAAATTTAAAAATGTAACCTTCGGTATCTCCTAAACGGCTCAAGATACAGGAACGCGCTTTTGCCTCAATATAGTCCTGTATCAACCCTTCACCATAAATTTCGACTCTCAATTCCCAGTAGAAGCGGAGATATGAACATTTAAATTCAAATTTCAATTAAAATTAACTTAAAATTTAAAAATGTAACCTTCGGTATCTCCTAAACGGCTCAAGATACAGGAACGCGCTTTTGCCTCAATATAGTCCTGTATCAACCCTACACCATAAATTTCGACTCTCAATTCCCAGTAGAAGCGGAGATATGAACATTTAAATTCAAATTTCAATTAAAATTAACTTAAAATTTAAAAATGTAACCTTCGGTATCTCCTAAACGGCTCAAGATACAGGAACGCGCTTTTGCCTCAATATAGTCCTGTATCAACCCTATTCTCACCATAAATTTCGACTCTCAATTCCCAGTAGAAGCGGAGATATGAACATTTAAATTCAAATTTCAATTAAAATTAACTTAAAATTTAAAAATGTAACCTTCGGTATCTCCTAAACGGCTCAAGATACAGGAACGCGCTTTTGCCTCAATATAGTCCTGTATCAACCCTATTCCACCATAAATTTCGACTCTCAATTCCCAGTAGAAGCGGAGATATGAACATTTAAATTCAAATTTCAATTAAAATTAACTTAAAATTTAAAAATGTAACCTTCGGTATCTCCTAAACGGCTCAAGATACAGGAACGCGCTTTTGCCTCAATATAGTCCTGTATCAACCCTATTCCACCATAAATTTCGACTCTCAATTCCCAGTAGAAGCGGAGATATGAACATTTAAATTCAAATTTCAATTAAAATTAACTTAAAATTTAAAAATGTAACCTTCGGTATCTCCTAAACGGCTCAAGATACAGGAACGCGCTTTTGCCTCAATATAGTCCTGTATCAACCCTATTCCACCATAAATTTCGACTCTCAATTCCCAGTAGAAGCGGAGATATGAACATTTAAATTCAAATTTCAATTAAAATTAACTTAAAATTTAAAAATGTAACCTTCGGTATCTCCTAAACGGCTCAAGATACAGGAACGCGCTTTTGCCTCAATATAGTCCTGTATCAACCCTATTCTCACCATAAATTTCGACTCTCAATTCCCAGTAGAAGCGGAGATATGAACATTTAAATTCAAATTTCAATTAAAATTAACTTAAAATTTAAAAATGTAACCTTCGGTATCTCCTAAACGGCTCAAGATACAGGAACGCGCTTTTGCCTCAATATAGTCCTGTATCAACCCTATTCTCACCATAAATTTCGACTCTCAATTCCCAGTAGAAGCGGAGATATGAACATTTAAATTCAAATTTCAATTAAAATTAACTTAAAATTTAAAAATGTAACCTTCGGTATCTCCTAAACGGCTCAAGATACAGGAACGCGCTTTTGCCTCAATATAGTCCTGTATCAACCCTATTCTCACCATAAATTTCGACTCTCAATTCCCAGTAGAAGCGGAGATATGAACATTTAAATTCAAATTTCAATTAAAATTAACTTAAAATTTAAAAATGTAACCTTCGGTATCTCCTAAACGGCTCAAGATACAGGAACGCGCTTTTGCCTCAATATAGTCCTGTATCAACCCTATTCCACCATAAATTTCGACTCTCAATTCCCAGTAGAAGCGGAGATATGAACATTTAAATTCAAATTTCAATTAAAATTAACTTAAAATTTAAAAATGTAACCTTCGGTATCTCCTAAACGGCTCAAGATACAGGAACGCGCTTTTGCCTCAATATAGTCCTGTATCAACCCTATTCCACCATAAATTTCGACTCTCAATTCCCAGTAGAAGCGGAGATATGAACATTTAAATTCAAATTTCAATTAAAATTAACTTAAAATTTAAAAATGTAACCTTCGGTATCTCCTAAACGGCTCAAGATACAGGAACGCGCTTTTGCCTCAATATAGTCCTGTATCAACCCTATTCTCACCATAAATTTCGACTCTCAATTCCCAGTAGAAGCGGAGATATGAACATTTAAATTCAAATTTCAATTAAAATTAACTTAAAATTTAAAAATGTAACCTTCGGTATCTCCTAAACGGCTCAAGATACAGGAACGCGCTTTTGCCTCAATATAGTCCTGTATCAACCCTATTCCACCATAAATTTCGACTCTCAATTCCCAGTAGAAGCGGAGATATGAACATTTAAATTCAAATTTCAATTAAAATTAACTTAAAATTTAAAAATGTAACCTTCGGTATCTCCTAAACGGCTCAAGATACAGGAACGCGCTTTTGCCTCAATATAGTCCTGTATCAACCCTATTCCACCATAAATTTCGACTCTCAATTCCCAGTAGAAGCGGAGATATGAACATTTAAATTCAAATTTCAATTAAAATTAACTTAAAATTTAAAAATGTAACCTTCGGTATCTCCTAAACGGCTCAAGATACAGGAACGCGCTTTTGCCTCAATATAGTCCTGTATCAACCCTATTCTCACCATAAATTTCGACTCTCAATTCCCAGTAGAAGCGGAGATATGAACATTTAAATTCAAATTTCAATTAAAATTAACTTAAAATTTAAAAATGTAACCTTCGGTATCTCCTAAACGGCTCAAGATACAGGAACGCGCTTTTGCCTCAATATAGTCCTGTATCAACCCTATTCTCACCATAAATTTCGACTCTCAATTCCCAGTAGAAGCGGAGATATGAACATTTAAATTCAAATTTCAATTAAAATTAACTTAAAATTTAAAAATGTAACCTTCGGTATCTCCTAAACGGCTCAAGATACAGGAACGCGCTTTTGCCTCAATATAGTCCTGTATCAACCCTATTCTCACCATAAATTTCGACTCTCAATTCCCAGTAGAAGCGGAGATATGAACATTTAAATTCAAATTTCAATTAAAATTAACTTAAAATTTAAAAATGTAACCTTCGGTATCTCCTAAACGGCTCAAGATACAGGAACGCGCTTTTGCCTCAATATAGTCCTGTATCAACCCTATTCCACCATAAATTTCGACTCTCAATTCCCAGTAGAAGCGGAGATATGAACATTTAAATTCAAATTTCAATTAAAATTAACTTAAAATTTAAAAATGTAACCTTCGGTATCTCCTAAACGGCTCAAGATACAGGAACGCGCTTTTGCCTCAATATAGTCCTGTATCAACCCTATTCCACCATAAATTTCGACTCTCAATTCCCAGTAGAAGCGGAGATATGAACATTTAAATTCAAATTTCAATTAAAATTAACTTAAAATTTAAAAATGTAACCTTCGGTATCTCCTAAACGGCTCAAGATACAGGAACGCGCTTTTGCCTCAATATAGTCCTGTATCAACCCTATTCTCACCATAAATTTCGACTCTCAATTCCCAGTAGAAGCGGAGATATGAACATTTAAATTCAAATTTCAATTAAAATTAACTTAAAATTTAAAAATGTAACCTTCGGTATCTCCTAAACGGCTCAAGATACAGGAACGCGCTTTTGCCTCAATATAGTCCTGTATCAACCCTATTCCACCATAAATTTCGACTCTCAATTCCCAGTAGAAGCGGAGATATGAACATTTAAATTCAAATTTCAATTAAAATTAACTTAAAATTTAAAAATGTAACCTTCGGTATCTCCTAAACGGCTCAAGATACAGGAACGCGCTTTTGCCTCAATATAGTCCTGTATCAACCCTATTCCACCATAAATTTCGACTCTCAATTCCCAGTAGAAGCGGAGATATGAACATTTAAATTCAAATTTCAATTAAAATTAACTTAAAATTTAAAAATGTAACCTTCGGTATCTCCTAAACGGCTCAAGATACAGGAACGCGCTTTTGCCTCAATATAGTCCTGTATCAACCCTATTCCACCATAAATTTCGACTCTCAATTCCCAGTAGAAGCGGAGATATGAACATTTAAATTCAAATTTCAATTAAAATTAACTTAAAATTTAAAAATGTAACCTTCGGTATCTCCTAAACGGCTCAAGATACAGGAACGCGCTTTTGCCTCAATATAGTCCTGTATCAACCCTATTCCACCATAAATTTCGACTCTCAATTCCCAGTAGAAGCGGAGATATGAACATTTAAATTCAAATTTCAATTAAAATTAACTTAAAATTTAAAAATGTAACCTTCGGTATCTCCTAAACGGCTCAAGATACAGGAACGCGCTTTTGCCTCAATATAGTCCTGTATCAACCCTATTCCACCATAAATTTCGACTCTCAATTCCCAGTAGAAGCGGAGATATGAACATTTAAATTCAAATTTCAATTAAAATTAACTTAAAATTTAAAAATGTAACCTTCGGTATCTCCTAAACGGCTCAAGATACAGGAACGCGCTTTTGCCTCAATATAGTCCTGTATCAACCCTATTCTCACCATAAATTTCGACTCTCAATTCCCAGTAGAAGCGGAGATATGAACATTTAAATTCAAATTTCAATTAAAATTAACTTAAAATTTAAAAATGTAACCTTCGGTATCTCCTAAACGGCTCAAGATACAGGAACGCGCTTTTGCCTCAATATAGTCCTGTATCAACCCTATTCCACCATAAATTTCGACTCTCAATTCCCAGTAGAAGCGGAGATATGAACATTTAAATTCAAATTTCAATTAAAATTAACTTAAAATTTAAAAATGTAACCTTCGGTATCTCCTAAACGGCTCAAGATACAGGAACGCGCTTTTGCCTCAATATAGTCCTGTATCAACCCTATTCCACCATAAATTTCGACTCTCAATTCCCAGTAGAAGCGGAGATATGAACATTTAAATTCAAATTTCAATTAAAATTAACTTAAAATTTAAAAATGTAACCTTCGGTATCTCCTAAACGGCTCAAGATACAGGAACGCGCTTTTGCCTCAATATAGTCCTGTATCAACCCTATTCCACCATAAATTTCGACTCTCAATTCCCAGTAGAAGCGGAGATATGAACATTTAAATTCAAATTTCAATTAAAATTAACTTAAAATTTAAAAATGTAACCTTCGGTATCTCCTAAACGGCTCAAGATACAGGAACGCGCTTTTGCCTCAATATAGTCCTGTATCAACCCTATTCCACCATAAATTTCGACTCTCAATTCCCAGTAGAAGCGGAGATATGAACATTTAAATTCAAATTTCAATTAAAATTAACTTAAAATTTAAAAATGTAACCTTCGGTATCTCCTAAACGGCTCAAGATACAGGAACGCGCTTTTGCCTCAATATAGTCCTGTATCAACCCTATTCCACCATAAATTTCGACTCTCAATTCCCAGTAGAAGCGGAGATATGAACATTTAAATTCAAATTTCAATTAAAATTAACTTAAAATTTAAAAATGTAACCTTCGGTATCTCCTAAACGGCTCAAGATACAGGAACGCGCTTTTGCCTCAATATAGTCCTGTATCAACCCTCCACCATAAATTTCGACTCTCAATTCCCAGTAGAAGCGGAGATATGAACATTTAAATTCAAATTTCAATTAAAATTAACTTAAAATTTAAAAATGTAACCTTCGGTATCTCCTAAACGGCTCAAGATACAGGAACGCGCTTTTGCCTCAATATAGTCCTGTATCAACCCTATTCACCATAAATTTCGACTCTCAATTCCCAGTAGAAGCGGAGATATGAACATTTAAATTCAAATTTCAATTAAAATTAACTTAAAATTTAAAAATGTAACCTTCGGTATCTCCTAAACGGCTCAAGATACAGGAACGCGCTTTTGCCTCAATATAGTCCTGTATCAACCCTATTCTCACCATAAATTTCGACTCTCAATTCCCAGTAGAAGCGGAGATATGAACATTTAAATTCAAATTTCAATTAAAATTAACTTAAAATTTAAAAATGTAACCTTCGGTATCTCCTAAACGGCTCAAGATACAGGAACGCGCTTTTGCCTCAATATAGTCCTGTATCAACCCTATTCCACCATAAATTTCGACTCTCAATTCCCAGTAGAAGCGGAGATATGAACATTTAAATTCAAATTTCAATTAAAATTAACTTAAAATTTAAAAATGTAACCTTCGGTATCTCCTAAACGGCTCAAGATACAGGAACGCGCTTTTGCCTCAATATAGTCCTGTATCAACCCTATTCCACCATAAATTTCGACTCTCAATTCCCAGTAGAAGCGGAGATATGAACATTTAAATTCAAATTTCAATTAAAATTAACTTAAAATTTAAAAATGTAACCTTCGGTATCTCCTAAACGGCTCAAGATACAGGAACGCGCTTTTGCCTCAATATAGTCCTGTATCAACCCTATTCCACCATAAATTTCGACTCTCAATTCCCAGTAGAAGCGGAGATATGAACATTTAAATTCAAATTTCAATTAAAATTAACTTAAAATTTAAAAATGTAACCTTCGGTATCTCCTAAACGGCTCAAGATACAGGAACGCGCTTTTGCCTCAATATAGTCCTGTATCAACCCTATTCCACCATAAATTTCGACTCTCAATTCCCAGTAGAAGCGGAGATATGAACATTTAAATTCAAATTTCAATTAAAATTAACTTAAAATTTAAAAATGTAACCTTCGGTATCTCCTAAACGGCTCAAGATACAGGAACGCGCTTTTGCCTCAATATAGTCCTGTATCAACCCTATTCCACCATAAATTTCGACTCTCAATTCCCAGTAGAAGCGGAGATATGAACATTTAAATTCAAATTTCAATTAAAATTAACTTAAAATTTAAAAATGTAACCTTCGGTATCTCCTAAACGGCTCAAGATACAGGAACGCGCTTTTGCCTCAATATAGTCCTGTATCAACCCTATTCTCACCATAAATTTCGACTCTCAATTCCCAGTAGAAGCGGAGATATGAACATTTAAATTCAAATTTCAATTAAAATTAACTTAAAATTTAAAAATGTAACCTTCGGTATCTCCTAAACGGCTCAAGATACAGGAACGCGCTTTTGCCTCAATATAGTCCTGTATCAACCCTATTCTCACCATAAATTTCGACTCTCAATTCCCAGTAGAAGCGGAGATATGAACATTTAAATTCAAATTTCAATTAAAATTAACTTAAAATTTAAAAATGTAACCTTCGGTATCTCCTAAACGGCTCAAGATACAGGAACGCGCTTTTGCCTCAATATAGTCCTGTATCAACCCTATTCCACCATAAATTTCGACTCTCAATTCCCAGTAGAAGCGGAGATATGAACATTTAAATTCAAATTTCAATTAAAATTAACTTAAAATTTAAAAATGTAACCTTCGGTATCTCCTAAACGGCTCAAGATACAGGAACGCGCTTTTGCCTCAATATAGTCCTGTATCAACCCTATTCTCACCATAAATTTCGACTCTCAATTCCCAGTAGAAGCGGAGATATGAACATTTAAATTCAAATTTCAATTAAAATTAACTTAAAATTTAAAAATGTAACCTTCGGTATCTCCTAAACGGCTCAAGATACAGGAACGCGCTTTTGCCTCAATATAGTCCTGTATCAACCCTATTCCACCATAAATTTCGACTCTCAATTCCCAGTAGAAGCGGAGATATGAACATTTAAATTCAAATTTCAATTAAAATTAACTTAAAATTTAAAAATGTAACCTTCGGTATCTCCTAAACGGCTCAAGATACAGGAACGCGCTTTTGCCTCAATATAGTCCTGTATCAACCCTATTCTCACCATAAATTTCGACTCTCAATTCCCAGTAGAAGCGGAGATATGAACATTTAAATTCAAATTTCAATTAAAATTAACTTAAAATTTAAAAATGTAACCTTCGGTATCTCCTAAACGGCTCAAGATACAGGAACGCGCTTTTGCCTCAATATAGTCCTGTATCAACCCTATTCCACCATAAATTTCGACTCTCAATTCCCAGTAGAAGCGGAGATATGAACATTTAAATTCAAATTTCAATTAAAATTAACTTAAAATTTAAAAATGTAACCTTCGGTATCTCCTAAACGGCTCAAGATACAGGAACGCGCTTTTGCCTCAATATAGTCCTGTATCAACCCTATTCTCACCATAAATTTCGACTCTCAATTCCCAGTAGAAGCGGAGATATGAACATTTAAATTCAAATTTCAATTAAAATTAACTTAAAATTTAAAAATGTAACCTTCGGTATCTCCTAAACGGCTCAAGATACAGGAACGCGCTTTTGCCTCAATATAGTCCTGTATCAACCCTATTCTCACCATAAATTTCGACTCTCAATTCCCAGTAGAAGCGGAGATATGAACATTTAAATTCAAATTTCAATTAAAATTAACTTAAAATTTAAAAATGTAACCTTCGGTATCTCCTAAACGGCTCAAGATACAGGAACGCGCTTTTGCCTCAATATAGTCCTGTATCAACCCTATTCTCACCATAAATTTCGACTCTCAATTCCCAGTAGAAGCGGAGATATGAACATTTAAATTCAAATTTCAATTAAAATTAACTTAAAATTTAAAAATGTAACCTTCGGTATCTCCTAAACGGCTCAAGATACAGGAACGCGCTTTTGCCTCAATATAGTCCTGTATCAACCCTATTCTCACCATAAATTTCGACTCTCAATTCCCAGTAGAAGCGGAGATATGAACATTTAAATTCAAATTTCAATTAAAATTAACTTAAAATTTAAAAATGTAACCTTCGGTATCTCCTAAACGGCTCAAGATACAGGAACGCGCTTTTGCCTCAATATAGTCCTGTATCAACCCTATTCTCACCATAAATTCGACTCTCAATTCCCAGTAGAAGCGGAGATATGAACATTTAAATTCAAATTTCAATTAAAATTAACTTAAAATTTAAAAATGTAACCTTCGGTATCTCCTAAACGGCTCAAGATACAGGAACGCGCTTTTGCCTCAATATAGTCCTGTATCAACCCTATTCTCACCATAAATTCGACTCTCAATTCCCAGTAGAAGCGGAGATATGAACATTTAAATTCAAATTTCAATTAAAATTAACTTAAAATTTAAAAATGTAACCTTCGGTATCTCCTAAACGGCTCAAGATACAGGAACGCGCTTTTGCCTCAATATAGTCCTGTATCAACCCTATTCTCACCATAAATTCGACTCTCAATTCCCAGTAGAAGCGGAGATATGAACATTTAAATTCAAATTTCAATTAAAATTAACTTAAAATTTAAAAATGTAACCTTCGGTATCTCCTAAACGGCTCAAGATACAGGAACGCGCTTTTGCCTCAATATAGTCCTGTATCAACCCTATTCTCACCATAAATTTCGACTCTCAATTCCCAGTAGAAGCGGAGATATGAACATTTAAATTCAAATTTCAATTAAAATTAACTTAAAATTTAAAAATGTAACCTTCGGTATCTCCTAAACGGCTCAAGATACAGGAACGCGCTTTTGCCTCAATATAGTCCTGTATCAACCCTATTCTCACCATAAATTTCGACTCTCAATTCCCAGTAGAAGCGGAGATATGAACATTTAAATTCAAATTTCAATTAAAATTAACTTAAAATTTAAAAATGTAACCTTCGGTATCTCCTAAACGGCTCAAGATACAGGAACGCGCTTTTGCCTCAATATAGTCCTGTATCAACCCTATTCTCACCATAAATTCGACTCTCAATTCCCAGTAGAAGCGGAGATATGAACATTTAAATTCAAATTTCAATTAAAATTAACTTAAAATTTAAAAATGTAACCTTCGGTATCTCCTAAACGGCTCAAGATACAGGAACGCGCTTTTGCCTCAATATAGTCCTGTATCAACCCTATTCTCACCATAAATTCGACTCTCAATTCCCAGTAGAAGCGGAGATATGAACATTTAAATTCAAATTTCAATTAAAATTAACTTAAAATTTAAAAATGTAACCTTCGGTATCTCCTAAACGGCTCAAGATACAGGAACGCGCTTTTGCCTCAATATAGTCCTGTATCAACCCTATTCTCACCATAAATTTCGACTCTCAATTCCCAGTAGAAGCGGAGATATGAACATTTAAATTCAAATTTCAATTAAAATTAACTTAAAATTTAAAAATGTAACCTTCGGTATCTCCTAAACGGCTCAAGATACAGGAACGCGCTTTTGCCTCAATATAGTCCTGTATCAACCCTATTCTCACCATAAATTCGACTCTCAATTCCCAGTAGAAGCGGAGATATGAACATTTAAATTCAAATTTCAATTAAAATTAACTTAAAATTTAAAAATGTAACCTTCGGTATCTCCTAAACGGCTCAAGATACAGGAACGCGCTTTTGCCTCAATATAGTCCTGTATCAACCCTATTCTCACCATAAATTTCGACTCTCAATTCCCAGTAGAAGCGGAGATATGAACATTTAAATTCAAATTTCAATTAAAATTAACTTAAAATTTAAAAATGTAACCTTCGGTATCTCCTAAACGGCTCAAGATACAGGAACGCGCTTTTGCCTCAATATAGTCCTGTATCAACCCTATTCTCACCATAAATTTCGACTCTCAATTCCCAGTAGAAGCGGAGATATGAACATTTAAATTCAAATTTCAATTAAAATTAACTTAAAATTTAAAAATGTAACCTTCGGTATCTCCTAAACGGCTCAAGATACAGGAACGCGCTTTTGCCTCAATATAGTCCTGTATCAACCCTATTCTCACCATAAATTCGACTCTCAATTCCCAGTAGAAGCGGAGATATGAACATTTAAATTCAAATTTCAATTAAAATTAACTTAAAATTTAAAAATGTAACCTTCGGTATCTCCTAAACGGCTCAAGATACAGGAACGCGCTTTTGCCTCAATATAGTCCTGTATCAACCCTATTCTCACCATAAATTTCGACTCTCAATTCCCAGTAGAAGCGGAGATATGAACATTTAAATTCAAATTTCAATTAAAATTAACTTAAAATTTAAAAATGTAACCTTCGGTATATCTCTAAACGGCTCAAGATACAGGAACGCGCTTTTGCCTCAATATAGTCCTGTATCAACCCTATTCTCACCATAAATCTCGACTCTCAATTCCCAGTAGAAGCGGAGATATGAACATTTAAATTCAAATTTCAATTAAAATTAACTTAAAATTTAAAAATGTAACCTTCGGTATCTCCTAAACGGCTCAAGATACAGGAACGCGCTTTTGCCTCAATATAGTCCTGTATCAACCCTATTCTCACCATAAATCTCGACTCTCAATTCCCAGTAGAAGCGGAGATATGAACATTTAAATTCAAATTTCAATTAAAATTAACTTAAAATTTAAAAATGTAACCTTCGGTATCTCCTAAACGGCTCAAGATACAGGAACGCGCTTTTGCCTCAATATAGTCCTGTATCAACCCTATTCTCACCATAAATCTCGACTCTCAATTCCCAGTAGAAGCGGAGATATGAACATTTAAATTCAAATTTCAATTAAAATTAACTTAAAATTTAAAAATGTAACCTTCGGTATCTCCTAAACGGCTCAAGATACAGGAACGCGCTTTTGCCTCAATATAGTCCTGTATCAACCCTATTCTCACCATAAATCTCGACTCTCAATTCCCAGTAGAAGCGGAGATATGAACATTTAAATTCAAATTTCAATTAAAATTAACTTAAAATTTAAAAATGTAACCTTCGGTATCTCCTAAACGGCTCAAGATACAGGAACGCGCTTTTGCCTCAATATAGTCCTGTATCAACCCTATTCTCACCATAAATCTCGACTCTCAATTCCCAGTAGAAGCGGAGATATGAACATTTAAATTCAAATTTCAATTAAAATTAACTTAAAATTTAAAAATGTAACCTTCGGTATCTCCTAAACGGCTCAAGATACAGGAACGCGCTTTTGCCTCAATATAGTCCTGTATCAACCCTATTCTCACCATAAATCTCGACTCTCAATTCCCAGTAGAAGCGGAGATATGAACATTTAAATTCAAATTTCAATTAAAATTAACTTAAAATTTAAAAATGTAACCTTCGGTATCTCCTAAACGGCTCAAGATACAGGAACGCGCTTTTGCCTCAATATAGTCCTGTATCAACCCTATTCTCACCATAAATCTCGACTCTCAATTCCCAGTAGAAGCGGAGATATGAACATTTAAATTCAAATTTCAATTAAAATTAACTTAAAATTTAAAAATGTAACCTTCGGTATCTCCTAAACGGCTCAAGATACAGGAACGCGCTTTTGCCTCAATATAGTCCTGTATCAACCCTATTCTCACCATAAATCTCGACTCTCAATTCCCAGTAGAAGCGGAGATATGAACATTTAAATTCAAATTTCAATTAAAATTAACTTAAAATTTAAAAATGTAACCTTCGGTATCTCCTAAACGGCTCAAGATACAGGAACGCGCTTTTGCCTCAATATAGTCCTGTATCAACCCTATTCTCACCATAAATCTCGACTCTCAATTCCCAGTAGAAGCGGAGATATGAACATTTAAATTCAAATTTCAATTAAAATTAACTTAAAATTTAAAAATGTAACCTTCGGTATCTCCTAAACGGCTCAAGATACAGGAACGCGCTTTTGCCTCAATATAGTCCTGTATCAACCCTATTCTCACCATAAATCTCGACTCTCAATTCCCAGTAGAAGCGGAGATATGAACATTTAAATTCAAATTTCAATTAAAATTAACTTAAAATTTAAAAATGTAACCTTCGGTATCTCCTAAACGGCTCAAGATACAGGAACGCGCTTTTGCCTCAATATAGTCCTGTATCAACCCTATTCTCACCATAAATCTCGACTCTCAATTCCCAGTAGAAGCGGAGATATGAACATTTAAATTCAAATTTCAATTAAAATTAACTTAAAATTTAAAAATGTAACCTTCGGTATCTCCTAAACGGCTCAAGATACAGGAACGCGCTTTTGCCTCAATATAGTCCTGTATCAACCCTATTCTCACCATAAATCTCGACTCTCAATTCCCAGTAGAAGCGGAGATATGAACATTTAAATTCAAATTTCAATTAAAATTAACTTAAAATTTAAAAATGTAACCTTCGGTATCTCCTAAACGGCTCAAGATACAGGAACGCGCTTTTGCCTCAATATAGTCCTGTATCAACCCTATTCTCACCATAAATCTCGACTCTCAATTCCCAGTAGAAGCGGAGATATGAACATTTAAATTCAAATTTCAATTAAAATTAACTTAAAATTTAAAAATGTAACCTTCGGTATCTCCTAAACGGCTCAAGATACAGGAACGCGCTTTTGCCTCAATATAGTCCTGTATCAACCCTATTCTCACCATAAATCTCGACTCTCAATTCCCAGTAGAAGCGGAGATATGAACATTTAAATTCAAATTTCAATTAAAATTAACTTAAAATTTAAAAATGTAACCTTCGGTATCTCCTAAACGGCTCAAGATACAGGAACGCGCTTTTGCCTCAATATAGTCCTGTATCAACCCTATTCTCACCATAAATCTCGACTCTCAATTCCCAGTAGAAGCGGAGATATGAACATTTAAATTCAAATTTCAATTAAAATTAACTTAAAATTTAAAAATGTAACCTTCGGTATCTCCTAAACGGCTCAAGATACAGGAACGCGCTTTTGCCTCAATATAGTCCTGTATCAACCCTATTCTCACCATAAATCTCGACTCTCAATTCCCAGTAGAAGCGGAGATATGAACATTTAAATTCAAATTTCAATTAAAATTAACTTAAAATTTAAAAATGTAACCTTCGGTATCTCCTAAACGGCTCAAGATACAGGAACGCGCTTTTGCCTCAATATAGTCCTGTATCAACCCTATTCTCACCATAAATCTCGACTCTCAATTCCCAGTAGAAGCGGAGATATGAACATTTAAATTCAAATTTCAATTAAAATTAACTTAAAATTTAAAAATGTAACCTTCGGTATCTCCTAAACGGCTCAAGATACAGGAACGCGCTTTTGCCTCAATATAGTCCTGTATCAACCCTATTCTCACCATAAATCTCGACTCTCAATTCCCAGTAGAAGCGGAGATATGAACATTTAAATTCAAATTTCAATTAAAATTAACTTAAAATTTAAAAATGTAACCTTCGGTATCTCCTAAACGGCTCAAGATACAGGAACGCGCTTTTGCCTCAATATAGTCCTGTATCAACCCTATTCTCACCATAAATCTCGACTCTCAATTCCCAGTAGAAGCGGAGATATGAACATTTAAATTCAAATTTCAATTAAAATTAACTTAAAATTTAAAAATGTAACCTTCGGTATCTCCTAAACGGCTCAAGATACAGGAACGCGCTTTTGCCTCAATATAGTCCTGTATCAACCCTATTCTCACCATAAATCTCGACTCTCAATTCCCAGTAGAAGCGGAGATATGAACATTTAAATTCAAATTTCAATTAAAATTAACTTAAAATTTAAAAATGTAACCTTCGGTATCTCCTAAACGGCTCAAGATACAGGAACGCGCTTTTGCCTCAATATAGTCCTGTATCAACCCTATTCTCACCATAAATCTCGACTCTCAATTCCCAGTAGAAGCGGAGATATGAACATTTAAATTCAAATTTCAATTAAAATTAACTTAAAATTTAAAAATGTAACCTTCGGTATCTCCTAAACGGCTCAAGATACAGGAACGCGCTTTTGCCTCAATATAGTCCTGTATCAACCCTATTCTCACCATAAATCTCGACTCTCAATTCCCAGTAGAAGCGGAGATATGAACATTTAAATTCAAATTTCAATTAAAATTAACTTAAAATTTAAAAATGTAACCTTCGGTATCTCCTAAACGGCTCAAGATACAGGAACGCGCTTTTGCCTCAATATAGTCCTGTATCAACCCTATTCTCACCATAAATCTCGACTCTCAATTCCCAGTAGAAGCGGAGATATGAACATTTAAATTCAAATTTCAATTAAAATTAACTTAAAATTTAAAAATGTAACCTTCGGTATCTCCTAAACGGCTCAAGATACAGGAACGCGCTTTTGCCTCAATATAGTCCTGTATCAACCCTATTCTCACCATAAATCTCGACTCTCAATTCCCAGTAGAAGCGGAGATATGAACATTTAAATTCAAATTTCAATTAAAATTAACTTAAAATTTAAAAATGTAACCTTCGTATCTCCTAAACGGCTCAAGATACAGGAACGCGCTTTTGCCTCAATATAGTCCTGTATCAACCCTATTCTCACCATAAATTCGACTCTCAATTCCCAGTAGAAGCGGAGATATGAACATTTAAATTCAAATTTCAATTAAAATTAACTTAAAATTTAAAAATGTAACCTTCGGTATCTCCTAAACGGCTCAAGATACAGGAACGCGCTTTTGCCTCAATATAGTCCTGTATCAACCCTATCTCACCATAAATCTCGACTCTCAATTCCCAGTAGAAGCGGAGATATGAACATTTAAATTCAAATTTCAATTAAAATTAACTTAAAATTTAAAAATGTAACCTTCGGTATCTCCTAAACGGCTCAAGATACAGGAACGCGCTTTTGCCTCAATATAGTCCTGTATCAACCCTATTCTCACCATAAATCTCGACTCTCAATTCCCAGTAGAAGCGGAGATATGAACATTTAAATTCAAATTTCAATTAAAATTAACTTAAAATTTAAAAATGTAACCTTCGGTATCTCCTAAACGGCTCAAGATACAGGAACGCGCTTTTGCCTCAATATAGTCCTGTATCAACCCTATTCTCACCATAAATCTCGACTCTCAATTCCCAGTAGAAGCGGAGATATGAACATTTAAATTCAAATTTCAATTAAAATTAACTTAAAATTTAAAAATGTAACCTTCGGTATCTCCTAAACGGCTCAAGATACAGGAACGCGCTTTTGCCTCAATATAGTCCTGTATCAACCCTATTCTCACCATAAATTCGACTCTCAATTCCCAGTAGAAGCGGAGATATGAACATTTAAATTCAAATTTCAATTAAAATTAACTTAAAATTTAAAAATGTAACCTTCGGTATCTCCTAAACGGCTCAAGATACAGGAACGCGCTTTTGCCTCAATATAGTCCTGTATCAACCCTATTCCACCATAAATCTCGACTCTCAATTCCCAGTAGAAGCGGAGATATGAACATTTAAATTCAAATTTCAATTAAAATTAACTTAAAATTTAAAAATGTAACCTTCGGTATCTCCTAAACGGCTCAAGATACAGGAACGCGCTTTTGCCTCAATATAGTCCTGTATCAACCCTATTCTCACCATAAATTCGACTCTCAATTCCCAGTAGAAGCGGAGATATGAACATTTAAATTCAAATTTCAATTAAAATTAACTTAAAATTTAAAAATGTAACCTTCGGTATCTCCTAAACGGCTCAAGATACAGGAACGCGCTTTTGCCTCAATATAGTCCTGTATCAACCCTATTCTCACCATAAATCTCGACTCTCAATTCCCAGTAGAAGCGGAGATATGAACATTTAAATTCAAATTTCAATTAAAATTAACTTAAAATTTAAAAATGTAACCTTCGGTATCTCCTAAACGGCTCAAGATACAGGAACGCGCTTTTGCCTCAATATAGTCCTGTATCAACCCTATTCTCACCATAAATCGACTCTCAATTCCCAGTAGAAGCGGAGATATGAACATTTAAATTCAAATTTCAATTAAAATTAACTTAAAATTTAAAAATGTAACCTTCGGTATCTCCTAAACGGCTCAAGATACAGGAACGCGCTTTTGCCTCAATATAGTCCTGTATCAACCCTATTCTCACCATAAATCTCGACTCTCAATTCCCAGTAGAAGCGGAGATATGAACATTTAAATTCAAATTTCAATTAAAATTAACTTAAAATTTAAAAATGTAACCTTCGGTATCTCCTAAACGGCTCAAGATACAGGAACGCGCTTTTGCCTCAATATAGTCCTGTATCAACCCTATTCTCACCATAAATTCGACTCTCAATTCCCAGTAGAAGCGGAGATATGAACATTTAAATTCAAATTTCAATTAAAATTAACTTAAAATTTAAAAATGTAACCTTCGGTATCTCCTAAACGGCTCAAGATACAGGAACGCGCTTTTGCCTCAATATAGTCCTGTATCAACCCTATTCTCACCATAAATTCGACTCTCAATTCCCAGTAGAAGCGGAGATATGAACATTTAAATTCAAATTTCAATTAAAATTAACTTAAAATTTAAAAATGTAACCTTCGGTATCTCCTAAACGGCTCAAGATACAGGAACGCGCTTTTGCCTCAATATAGTCCTGTATCAACCCTATTCTCACCATAAATTCGACTCTCAATTCCCAGTAGAAGCGGAGATATGAACATTTAAATTCAAATTTCAATTAAAATTAACTTAAAATTTAAAAATGTAACCTTCGGTATCTCCTAAACGGCTCAAGATACAGGAACGCGCTTTTGCCTCAATATAGTCCTGTATCAACCCTATTCTCACCATAAATCTCGACTCTCAATTCCCAGTAGAAGCGGAGATATGAACATTTAAATTCAAATTTCAATTAAAATTAACTTAAAATTTAAAAATGTAACCTTCGGTATCTCCTAAACGGCTCAAGATACAGGAACGCGCTTTTGCCTCAATATAGTCCTGTATCAACCCTATTCTCACCATAAATTCGACTCTCAATTCCCAGTAGAAGCGGAGATATGAACATTTAAATTCAAATTTCAATTAAAATTAACTTAAAATTTAAAAATGTAACCTTCGGTATCTCCTAAACGGCTCAAGATACAGGAACGCGCTTTTGCCTCAATATAGTCCTGTATCAACCCTATTCTCACCATAAATTCGACTCTCAATTCCCAGTAGAAGCGGAGATATGAACATTTAAATTCAAATTTCAATTAAAATTAACTTAAAATTTAAAAATGTAACCTTCGGTATCTCCTAAACGGCTCAAGATACAGGAACGCGCTTTTGCCTCAATATAGTCCTGTATCAACCCTATTCTCACCATAAATCTCGACTCTCAATTCCCAGTAGAAGCGGAGATATGAACATTTAAATTCAAATTTCAATTAAAATTAACTTAAAATTTAAAAATGTAACCTTCGGTATCTCCTAAACGGCTCAAGATACAGGAACGCGCTTTTGCCTCAATATAGTCCTGTATCAACCCTATTCTCACCATAAATCTCGACTCTCAATTCCCAGTAGAAGCGGAGATATGAACATTTAAATTCAAATTTCAATTAAAATTAACTTAAAATTTAAAAATGTAACCTTCGGTATCTCCTAAACGGCTCAAGATACAGGAACGCGCTTTTGCCTCAATATAGTCCTGTATCAACCCTATTCTCACCATAAATTCGACTCTCAATTCCCAGTAGAAGCGGAGATATGAACATTTAAATTCAAATTTCAATTAAAATTAACTTAAAATTTAAAAATGTAACCTTCGGTATCTCCTAAACGGCTCAAGATACAGGAACGCGCTTTTGCCTCAATATAGTCCTGTATCAACCCTATTCTCACCATAAATCTCGACTCTCAATTCCCAGTAGAAGCGGAGATATGAACATTTAAATTCAAATTTCAATTAAAATTAACTTAAAATTTAAAAATGTAACCTTCGGTATCTCCTAAACGGCTCAAGATACAGGAACGCGCTTTTGCCTCAATATAGTCCTGTATCAACCCTATTCTCACCATAAATCTCGACTCTCAATTCCCAGTAGAAGCGGAGATATGAACATTTAAATTCAAATTTCAATTAAAATTAACTTAAAATTTAAAAATGTAACCTTCGGTATCTCCTAAACGGCTCAAGATACAGGAACGCGCTTTTGCCTCAATATAGTCCTGTATCAACCCTATTCTCACCATAAATTCGACTCTCAATTCCCAGTAGAAGCGGAGATATGAACATTTAAATTCAAATTTCAATTAAAATTAACTTAAAATTTAAAAATGTAACCTTCGGTATCTCCTAAACGGCTCAAGATACAGGAACGCGCTTTTGCCTCAATATAGTCCTGTATCAACCCTATTCTCACCATAAATTTCGACTCTCAATTCCCAGTAGAAGCGGAGATATGAACATTTAAATTCAAATTTCAATTAAAATTAACTTAAAATTTAAAAATGTAACCTTCGGTATCTCCTAAACGGCTCAAGATACAGGAACGCGCTTTTGCCTCAATATAGTCCTGTATCAACCCTATTCTCACCATAAATTCGACTCTCAATTCCCAGTAGAAGCGGAGATATGAACATTTAAATTCAAATTTCAATTAAAATTAACTTAAAATTTAAAAATGTAACCTTCGGTATCTCCTAAACGGCTCAAGATACAGGAACGCGCTTTTGCCTCAATATAGTCCTGTATCAACCCTATTCTCACCATAAATTCGACTCTCAATTCCCAGTAGAAGCGGAGATATGAACATTTAAATTCAAATTTCAATTAAAATTAACTTAAAATTTAAAAATGTAACCTTCGGTATCTCCTAAACGGCTCAAGATACAGGAACGCGCTTTTGCCTCAATATAGTCCTGTATCAACCCTATTCTCACCATAAATCTCGACTCTCAATTCCCAGTAGAAGCGGAGATATGAACATTTAAATTCAAATTTCAATTAAAATTAACTTAAAATTTAAAAATGTAACCTTCGGTATCTCCTAAACGGCTCAAGATACAGGAACGCGCTTTTGCCTCAATATAGTCCTGTATCAACCCTATTCTCACCATAAATTTCGACTCTCAATTCCCAGTAGAAGCGGAGATATGAACATTTAAATTCAAATTTCAATTAAAATTAACTTAAAATTTAAAAATGTAACCTTCGGTATCTCCTAAACGGCTCAAGATACAGGAACGCGCTTTTGCCTCAATATAGTCCTGTATCAACCCTATTCTCACCATAAATTCGACTCTCAATTCCCAGTAGAAGCGGAGATATGAACATTTAAATTCAAATTTCAATTAAAATTAACTTAAAATTTAAAAATGTAACCTTCGTATCTCCTAAACGGCTCAAGATACAGGAACGCGCTTTTGCCTCAATATAGTCCTGTATCAACCCTATTCTCACCATAAATTTCGACTCTCAATTCCCAGTAGAAGCGGAGATATGAACATTTAAATTCAAATTTCAATTAAAATTAACTTAAAATTTAAAAATGTAACCTTCGGTATCTCCTAAACGGCTCAAGATACAGGAACGCGCTTTTGCCTCAATATAGTCCTGTATCAACCCTATTCTCACCATAAATTCGACTCTCAATTCCCAGTAGAAGCGGAGATATGAACATTTAAATTCAAATTTCAATTAAAATTAACTTAAAATTTAAAAATGTAACCTTCGGTATCTCCTAAACGGCTCAAGATACAGGAACGCGCTTTTGCCTCAATATAGTCCTGTATCAACCCTATTCTCACCATAAATTCGACTCTCAATTCCCAGTAGAAGCGGAGATATGAACATTTAAATTCAAATTTCAATTAAAATTAACTTAAAATTTAAAAATGTAACCTTCGGTATCTCCTAAACGGCTCAAGATACAGGAACGCGCTTTTGCCTCAATATAGTCCTGTATCAACCCTATTCTCACCATAAATTTCGACTCTCAATTCCCAGTAGAAGCGGAGATATGAACATTTAAATTCAAATTTCAATTAAAATTAACTTAAAATTTAAAAATGTAACCTTCGGTATCTCCTAAACGGCTCAAGATACAGGAACGCGCTTTTGCCTCAATATAGTCCTGTATCAACCCTATTCTCACCATAAATTCGACTCTCAATTCCCAGTAGAAGCGGAGATATGAACATTTAAATTCAAATTTCAATTAAAATTAACTTAAAATTTAAAAATGTAACCTTCGGTATCTCCTAAACGGCTCAAGATACAGGAACGCGCTTTTGCCTCAATATAGTCCTGTATCAACCCTATTCTCACCATAAATTCGACTCTCAATTCCCAGTAGAAGCGGAGATATGAACATTTAAATTCAAATTTCAATTAAAATTAACTTAAAATTTAAAAATGTAACCTTCGGTATCTCCTAAACGGCTCAAGATACAGGAACGCGCTTTTGCCTCAATATAGTCCTGTATCAACCCTATTCTCACCATAAATTTCGACTCTCAATTCCCAGTAGAAGCGGAGATATGAACATTTAAATTCAAATTTCAATTAAAATTAACTTAAAATTTAAAAATGTAACCTTCGGTATCTCCTAAACGGCTCAAGATACAGGAACGCGCTTTTGCCTCAATATAGTCCTGTATCAACCCTATTCTCACCATAAATTCGACTCTCAATTCCCAGTAGAAGCGGAGATATGAACATTTAAATTCAAATTTCAATTAAAATTAACTTAAAATTTAAAAATGTAACCTTCGGTATCTCCTAAACGGCTCAAGATACAGGAACGCGCTTTTGCCTCAATATAGTCCTGTATCAACCCTATTCTCACCATAAATTCGACTCTCAATTCCCAGTAGAAGCGGAGATATGAACATTTAAATTCAAATTTCAATTAAAATTAACTTAAAATTTAAAAATGTAACCTTCGGTATCTCCTAAACGGCTCAAGATACAGGAACGCGCTTTTGCCTCAATATAGTCCTGTATCAACCCTATTCTCACCATAAATTCGACTCTCAATTCCCAGTAGAAGCGGAGATATGAACATTTAAATTCAAATTTCAATTAAAATTAACTTAAAATTTAAAAATGTAACCTTCGGTATCTCCTAAACGGCTCAAGATACAGGAACGCGCTTTTGCCTCAATATAGTCCTGTATCAACCCTATTCCACCATAAATTCGACTCTCAATTCCCAGTAGAAGCGGAGATATGAACATTTAAATTCAAATTTCAATTAAAATTAACTTAAAATTTAAAAATGTAACCTTCGGTATCTCCTAAACGGCTCAAGATACAGGAACGCGCTTTTGCCTCAATATAGTCCTGTATCAACCCTATTCTCACCATAAATTCGACTCTCAATTCCCAGTAGAAGCGGAGATATGAACATTTAAATTCAAATTTCAATTAAAATTAACTTAAAATTTAAAAATGTAACCTTCGGTATCTCCTAAACGGCTCAAGATACAGGAACGCGCTTTTGCCTCAATATAGTCCTGTATCAACCCTATTCTCACCATAAATTCGACTCTCAATTCCCAGTAGAAGCGGAGATATGAACATTTAAATTCAAATTTCAATTAAAATTAACTTAAAATTTAAAAATGTAACCTTCGGTATCTCCTAAACGGCTCAAGATACAGGAACGCGCTTTTGCCTCAATATAGTCCTGTATCAACCCTATTCTCACCATAAATCTCGACTCTCAATTCCCAGTAGAAGCGGAGATATGAACATTTAAATTCAAATTTCAATTAAAATTAACTTAAAATTTAAAAATGTAACCTTCGGTATCTCCTAAACGGCTCAAGATACAGGAACGCGCTTTTGCCTCAATATAGTCCTGTATCAACCCTATTCTCACCATAAATCTCGACTCTCAATTCCCAGTAGAAGCGGAGATATGAACATTTAAATTCAAATTTCAATTAAAATTAACTTAAAATTTAAAAATGTAACCTTCGGTATCTCCTAAACGGCTCAAGATACAGGAACGCGCTTTTGCCTCAATATAGTCCTGTATCAACCCTATTCTCACCATAAATCTCGACTCTCAATTCCCAGTAGAAGCGGAGATATGAACATTTAAATTCAAATTTCAATTAAAATTAACTTAAAATTTAAAAATGTAACCTTCGGTATCTCCTAAACGGCTCAAGATACAGGAACGCGCTTTTGCCTCAATATAGTCCTGTATCAACCCTATTCTCACCATAAATCTCGACTCTCAATTCCCAGTAGAAGCGGAGATATGAACATTTAAATTCAAATTTCAATTAAAATTAACTTAAAATTTAAAAATGTAACCTTCGGTATCTCCTAAACGGCTCAAGATACAGGAACGCGCTTTTGCCTCAATATAGTCCTGTATCAACCCTATTCTCACCATAAATTCGACTCTCAATTCCCAGTAGAAGCGGAGATATGAACATTTAAATTCAAATTTCAATTAAAATTAACTTAAAATTTAAAAATGTAACCTTCGGTATCTCCTAAACGGCTCAAGATACAGGAACGCGCTTTTGCCTCAATATAGTCCTGTATCAACCCTATTCTCACCATAAATCTCGACTCTCAATTCCCAGTAGAAGCGGAGATATGAACATTTAAATTCAAATTTCAATTAAAATTAACTTAAAATTTAAAAATGTAACCTTCGGTATCTCCTAAACGGCTCAAGATACAGGAACGCGCTTTTGCCTCAATATAGTCCTGTATCAACCCTATTCTCACCATAAATTCGACTCTCAATTCCCAGTAGAAGCGGAGATATGAACATTTAAATTCAAATTTCAATTAAAATTAACTTAAAATTTAAAAATGTAACCTTCGGTATCTCCTAAACGGCTCAAGATACAGGAACGCGCTTTTGCCTCAATATAGTCCTGTATCAACCCTATTCTCACCATAAATCTCGACTCTCAATTCCCAGTAGAAGCGGAGATATGAACATTTAAATTCAAATTTCAATTAAAATTAACTTAAAATTTAAAAATGTAACCTTCGGTATCTCCTAAACGGCTCAAGATACAGGAACGCGCTTTTGCCTCAATATAGTCCTGTATCAACCCTATTCTCACCATAAATCTCGACTCTCAATTCCCAGTAGAAGCGGAGATATGAACATTTAAATTCAAATTTCAATTAAAATTAACTTAAAATTTAAAAATGTAACCTTCGGTATCTCCTAAACGGCTCAAGATACAGGAACGCGCTTTTGCCTCAATATAGTCCTGTATCAACCCTATTCTCACCATAAATTCGACTCTCAATTCCCAGTAGAAGCGGAGATATGAACATTTAAATTCAAATTTCAATTAAAATTAACTTAAAATTTAAAAATGTAACCTTCGGTATCTCCTAAACGGCTCAAGATACAGGAACGCGCTTTTGCCTCAATATAGTCCTGTATCAACCCTATTCTCACCATAAATCTCGACTCTCAATTCCCAGTAGAAGCGGAGATATGAACATTTAAATTCAAATTTCAATTAAAATTAACTTAAAATTTAAAAATGTAACCTTCGGTATCTCCTAAACGGCTCAAGATACAGGAACGCGCTTTTGCCTCAATATAGTCCTGTATCAACCCTATTCTCACCATAAATTTCGACTCTCAATTCCCAGTAGAAGCGGAGATATGAACATTTAAATTCAAATTTCAATTAAAATTAACTTAAAATTTAAAAATGTAACCTTCGGTATCTCCTAAACGGCTCAAGATACAGGAACGCGCTTTTGCCTCAATATAGTCCTGTATCAACCCTATTCTCACCATAAATCTCGACTCTCAATTCCCAGTAGAAGCGGAGATATGAACATTTAAATTCAAATTTCAATTAAAATTAACTTAAAATTTAAAAATGTAACCTTCGGTATCTCCTAAACGGCTCAAGATACAGGAACGCGCTTTTGCCTCAATATAGTCCTGTATCAACCCTATTCTCACCATAAATCTCGACTCTCAATTCCCAGTAGAAGCGGAGATATGAACATTTAAATTCAAATTTCAATTAAAATTAACTTAAAATTTAAAAATGTAACCTTCGGTATCTCCTAAACGGCTCAAGATACAGGAACGCGCTTTTGCCTCAATATAGTCCTGTATCAACCCTATTCTCACCATAAATTCGACTCTCAATTCCCAGTAGAAGCGGAGATATGAACATTTAAATTCAAATTTCAATTAAAATTAACTTAAAATTTAAAAATGTAACCTTCGGTATCTCCTAAACGGCTCAAGATACAGGAACGCGCTTTTGCCTCAATATAGTCCTGTATCAACCCTATTCTCACCATAAATTTCGACTCTCAATTCCCAGTAGAAGCGGAGATATGAACATTTAAATTCAAATTTCAATTAAAATTAACTTAAAATTTAAAAATGTAACCTTCGGTATCTCCTAAACGGCTCAAGATACAGGAACGCGCTTTTGCCTCAATATAGTCCTGTATCAACCCTATTCTCACCATAAATTTCGACTCTCAATTCCCAGTAGAAAGCGGAGATATGAACATTTAAATTCAAATTTCAATTAAAATTACTTAAAATTTAAAAATTAACCTTCGTATCTCCTAAACGCTCAAGATACAGGAACGCGCTTTTGCCTCAATATATCCTGTATCAACCCTATTCTCACCATAAATTTCACTCTCAATTCCAGTAGAAGCGGAGATATGAACATTTAAATTCAAATTTCAATTAAATTAACTAAAATTTAAAAATTAACCTTCGGTATCTCCTAAACGGCTCAAGATACAGGAACGCGCTTTTGCCTCAATATAGTCCTGTATCAACCCTATCCCCACCATAAATCTCGACTCTCAATTCCCAGTAGAAGCGGAGATATGAACATTTAAATTCAAATTTCAATTAAAATTAACTTAAAATTTAAAAATGTAACCTTCCGGTATCTCCTAAACGGCTCAAGATACAGGAAACGCGCTTTTGCCTCAATATAGTCCTGTATCAACCCTATTCCCACCATAAATTCGACTCTCAATTCCCAGTAGAAGCGGAGATATGAACATTTAAATTCAAATTTCAATTAAAATTAACTTAAAATTTAAAAATGTAACCTTCGGTATCTCCTAAACGGCTCAAGATACAGGAACGCGCTTTTGCCTCAATATAGTCCTGTATCAACCCTATTCTCACCATAAATTTCGACTCTCAATTCCCAGTAGAAGCGGAGATATGAACATTTAAATTCAAATTTCAATTAAAATTAACTTAAAATTTAAAAATGTAACCTTCGGTATCTCCTAAACGGCTCAAGATACCAGGAACGCGCTTTTGCCTCAATATAGTCCTGTATCAACCCTATTCTCACCATAAATCTCGACTCTCAATTCCCAGTAGAAGCGGAGATATGAACATTTAAATTCAAATTTCAATTAAAATTAACTTAAAATTTAAAAATGTAACCTTCGGTATCTCCTAAACGGCTCAAGATACAGGAACGCGCTTTTGCCTCAATATAGTCCTGTATCAACCCTATTCTCACCATAAATTTCGACTCTCAATTCCCAGTAGAAGCGGAGATATGAACATTTAAATTCAAATTTCAATTAAAATTAACTTAAAATTTAAAAATGTAACCTTCGGTATCTCCTAAACGGCTCAAGATACAGGAACGCGCTTTTGCCTCAATATAGTCCTGTATCAACCCTATTCTCACCATAAATCTCGACTCTCAATTCCCAGTAGAAGCGGAGATATGAACATTTAAATTCAAATTTCAATTAAAATTAACTTAAAATTTAAAAATGTAACCTTCGGTATCTCCTAAACGGCTCAAGATACAGGAACGCGCTTTTGCCTCAATATAGTCCTGTATCAACCCTATTCTCACCATAAATCTCGACTCTCAATTCCCAGTAGAAGCGGAGATATGAACATTTAAATTCAAATTTCAATTAAAATTAACTTAAAATTTAAAAATGTAACCTTCGGTATCTCCTAAACGGCTCAAGATACAGGAACGCGCTTTTGCCTCAATATAGTCCTGTATCAACCCTATTCTCACCATAAATCTCGACTCTCAATTCCCAGTAGAAGCGGAGATATGAACATTTAAATTCAAATTTCAATTAAAATTAACTTAAAATTTAAAAATGTAACCTTCGGTATCTCCTAAACGGCTCAAGATACAGGAACGCGCTTTTGCCTCAATATAGTCCTGTATCAACCCTATTCTCACCATAAATCTCGACTCTCAATTCCCAGTAGAAGCGGAGATATGAACATTTAAATTCAAATTTCAATTAAAATTAACTTAAAATTTAAAAAATGTAACCTTCGGTATCTCCTAAACGGCTCAAGATACAGGAACGCGCTTTTTGCCTCAATATAGTCCTGTATCAACCCTATTCTCACCATAAATCTCGACTCTCAATTCCCAGTAGAAGCGGAGATATGAACATTTAAATTCAAATTTCAATTAAAATTAACTTAAAATTTAAAAATGTAACCTTCGGTATCTCCTAAACGGCTCAAGATACAGGAACGCGCTTTTGCCTCAATATAGTCCTGTATCAACCCTATTCTCACCATAAATCTCGACTCTCAATTCCCAGTAGAAGCGGAGATATGAACATTTAAATTCAAATTTCAATTAAAATTAACTTAAAATTTAAAAATGTAACCTTCGGTATCTCCTAAACGGCTCAAGATACAGGAACGCGCTTTGGCCTCAATATAGTCCTGTATCAACCCTATTCTCACCATAAATCTCGACTCTCAATTCCCAGTAGAAGCGGAGATATGAACATTTAAATTCAAATTTCAATTAAAATTAACTTAAAATTAAAAAATGTAACCTTCGGTATCTCCTAAACGGCTCAAGATACAGGAACGCGCTTTTGCCTCAATATAGTCCTGTATCAACCCTATTCTCACCATAAATCTCGACTCTCAATTCCCAGTAGAAGCGGAGATATGAACATTTAAATTCAAATTTCAATTAAAATTAACTTAAAATTTAAAAATGTAACCTTCGGTATCTCCTAAACGGCTCAAGATACAGGAACGCGCTTTTGCCTCAATATAGTCCTGTATCAACCCTATTCTCACCATAAATCTCGACTCTCAATTCCCAGTAGAAGCGGAGATATGAACATTTAAATTCAAATTTCAATTAAAATTAACTTAAAATTTAAAAATGTAACCTTCGGTATCTCCTAAACGGCTCAAGATACAGGAACGCGCTTTTGCCTCAATATAGTCCTGTATCAACCCTATTCTCACCATAAATCTCGACTCTCAATTCCCAGTAGAAGCGGAGATATGAACATTTAAATTCAAATTTCAATTAAAATTAACTTAAAATTTAAAAATGTAACCTTCGGTATCTCCTAAACGGCTCAAGATACAGGAACGCGCTTTTGCCTCAATATAGTCCTGTATCAACCCTATTCTCACCATAAATCTCGACTCTCAATTCCCAGTAGAAGCGGAGATATGAACATTTAAATTCAAATTTCAATTAAAATTAACTTAAAATTTAAAAATGTAACCTTCGGTATCTCCTAAACGGCTCAAGATACAGGAACGCGCTTTTGCCTCAATATAGTCCTGTATCAACCCTATTCTCACCATAAATCTCGACTCTCAATTCCCAGTAGAAGCGGAGATATGAACATTTAAATTCAAATTTCAATTAAAATTAACTTAAAATTTAAAAATGTAACCTTCGGTATCTCCTAAACGGCTCAAGATACAGGAACGCGCTTTTGCCTCAATATAGTCCTGTATCAACCCTATTCTCACCATAAATCTCGACTCTCAATTCCCAGTAGAAGCGGAGATATGAACATTTAAATTCAAATTTCAATTAAAATTAACTTAAAATTTAAAAATGTAACCTTCGGTATCTCCTAAACGGCTCAAGATACAGGAACGCGCTGTTGCCTCAATATAGTCCTGTATCAACCCTATTCTCACCATAAATCTCGACTCTCAATTCCCAGTAGAAGCGGAGATATGAACATTTAAATTCAAATTTCAATTAAAATTAACTTAAAATTTAAAAATGTAACCTTCGGTATCTCCTAAACGGCTCAAGATACAGGAACGCGCTTTTGCCTAATATAGTCCTGTATCAACCTATTCTCACCATCCGTTCTTGAGCGAGAATGAACATTTAATTAATTTTTAAATTTATTTTGCTTCTACTGGGAATTGAGAGTCGAGATTTATGGTGAGAATAGGGTTGATACAGGACTATATTAAGGCAAAAGCGCGTTCCTGTATCTTGAGCCGTTTAGGAGATACCGAAGGTTACATTTTTAAATTTTAAGTTAATTTTAATTGAAATTTGAATTTAAATGTTCATATCTCCGCTTCTACTGGGAATTGAGAGTCGAGATTTATGGTGAGAATAGGGTTGATACAGGACTATATTGAGGCAAAAGCGCGTTCCTGTATCTTGAGCCGTTTAGGAGATACCGAAGGTTACATTTTTAAATTTTAAGTTAATTTTAATTGAAATTTGAATTTAAATGTTCATATCTCCGCTTCTACTGGGAATTGAGAGTCGAGATTTATGGTGAGAATAGGGTTGATACAGGACTATATTGAGGCAAAAGCGCGTTCCTGTATCTTGAGCCGTTTAGGAGATACCGAAGGTTACATTTTTAAATTTTAAGTTAATTTTAATTGAAATTTGAATTTAAATGTTCATATCTCCGCTTCTACTGGGAATTGAGAGTCGAGATTTATGGTGAGAATAGGGTTGATACAGGACTATATTGAGGCAAAAGCGCGTTCCTGTATCTTGAGCCGTTTAGGAGATATCGAAGGTTACATTTTTAAATTTTACGTTAATTTTAATTGAAATTTGAATTTAAATGTTCATATCTCCGCTTCTACTGGGAATTGAGAGTCGAATTTATGGTGGATAGGGTTGATACAGGACTATATTGAGGCAAAAGCGCGTTCCTGTATCTTGAGCCGTTTAGGAGATACCGAAGGTTACATTTTTAAATTTTACGTTAATTTTAATTGAAATTTGAATTTAAATGTTCATATCTCCGCTTCTACTGGGAATTGAGAGTCGAAATTTATGGTGAGAATAGGGTTGATACAGGACTATATTGAGGCAAAAGCGCGTTCCTGATCTTGAGCCGTTTAGGAGATACCGAAGGTTACATTTTTAATTTTAAGTTAATTTTAATTGAAATTTGAATTTAAATGTTCATATCTCCGCTTCTACTGGGAATTGAGACTCGAAATTTATGGTGAGAATAGGGTTGATACAGGACTATATTGAGGCAAAAGCGCGTTCCTGTATCTTGAGCCGTTTAGGAGATACTGAAGGTTACATTTTTAAATTTTACGTTAATTTAATTGAAATTTGAATTTAAATGTTCATATCTCCGCTTCTACTGGGAATTGAGAGTCGAAATTTATGGTGGGGATAGGGTTGATACAGGACTATATTGAGGCAAAAGCGCGTTCCTGTATCTTGAGCCGTTTAGGAGATATCGAAGGTTACATTTTTAAATTTTACGTTAATTTTAATTGAAATTTGAATTTAAATGTTCATATCTCCGCTTCTACTGGGAATTGAGAGTCGAAATTTATGGTGGGATAGGGTTGATACAGGACTATATTGAGGCAAAAGCGCGTTCCTGTATCTTGAGCCGTTTAGGAGATACCGAAGTTTACATTTTTTAATTTTAAGTTAATTTTAATTGAAATTTGAATTTAAATGTTCATATCTCCGCTTCTACTGGGAATTGAGAGTCGAAATTTATGGTGAGAATAGGGTTGATACAGGACTATATTGAGGCAAAAGCGCGTTCCTGTATCTTGAGCCGTTTAGGAGATACCGAAGGTTACATTTTTAAATTTTAAGTTAATTTTAATTGAAATTTGAATTTAAATGTTCATATCTCCGCTTCTACTGGGAATTGAGAGTCGAAATTTATGGTGGAATAGGGTTGATACAGGACTATATTGAGGCAAAAGCGCGTTCTGTATCTTGAGCCGTTTAGGAGATACCGAAGGTTACATTTTTAAATTTTAAGTTAATTTTAATTGAAATTTGAATTTAAATGTTCATATCTCCGCTTCTACTGGGAATTGAGAGTCGAAATTATGGTGGGAATAGGTTGATACAGGACTATATTGAGGCAAAAGCGCGTTCCTGTATCTTGAGCCGTTTAGGAGATATCGAAGGTTACATTTTTAAATTTTAAGTTAATTTTAATTGAAATTTGAATTTAAATGTTCATAATCTCCGCTTCTACTGGGAATTGAGAGTCGAGATTTATGGTGGAATAGGGTTGATACAGGACTATATTGAGGCAAAAGCGCGTTCCTGTATCTTGAGCCGTTTAGGAGATACGAAGGTTACATTTTTAAATTTTACGTTAATTTTAATTGAAATTTGAATTTAAATGTTCATATCTCCGCTCTACTGGGAATTGAGAGTCGAAATTTATGGTGGGGATAGGGTTGATACAGGATATATTGAGGCAAAACGCGTTCCTGTATCTTGAGCCGTTTAGGAGATATCGAAGGTTACATTTTTAAATTTTACGTAATTTTAATTGAAATTTGAATTTAAATGTTCATATCTCCGCTTCTACTGGGAATTGAGAGTCGAAATTTATGGTGGAATAGGGTTGATACAGGACTATATTGAGGCAAAAGCGCGTTCCTGTATCTTGAGCCGTTTAGGAGATATCGAAGGTTACATTTTTAAATTTTACGTTAATTTTAATTGAAATTTGAATTTAAATGTTCATATTCCGCTTCTACTGGGAATGAGAGTCGAAATTTATGGTGGAATAGGGTTGATACAGGACTATATTGAGGCAAAAGCGCGTTCCTGTATCTTGAGCCGTTTAGGAGATACCGAAGGTTACATTTTTAAATTTTAAGTTAATTTTAATTGAAATTTGAATTTAAATGTTCATATCTCCGCTTCTACTGGGAATTGAGAGTCGAGATTTATGGTGAGAATAGGGTTGATACAGGACTATATTGAGGCAAAAGCGCGTTCCTGTATCTTGAGCCGTTTAGGAGATACCGAAGGTTACATTTTTAAATTTTAAGTTAATTTTAATTGAAATTTGAATTTAAATGTTCATATCTCCGCTTCTACTGGGAATTGAGAGTCGAGATTTATGGTGAGAATAGGGTTGATACAGGACTATATTGAGGCAAAAGCGCGTTCCTGTATCTTGAGCCGTTTAGGAGATACCGAAGGTTACATTTTTAAATTTTAAGTTAATTTTAATTGAAATTTGAATTTAAATGTTCATATCTCCGCTTCTACTGGGAATTGAGAGTCGAGATTTATGGTGAGAATAGGGTTGATACAGGACTATATTGAGGCAAAAGCGCGTTCCTGTATCTTGAGCCGTT
This sequence comes from Harpegnathos saltator, assembly GCF_003227715.2. NCBI lineage: Eukaryota > Metazoa > Arthropoda > Insecta > Hymenoptera > Formicidae > Harpegnathos > Harpegnathos saltator. The sequence goes on along the minus strand of NW_020230174.1, from coordinate 64,837 downwards.
TAGGAGATACCGAAGGTTACATTTTTAAATTTTAAGTTAATTTTAATTGAAATTTGAATTTAAATGTTCATATCTCCGCTTCTACTGGGAATTGAGAGTCGAGATTTATGGTGAGAATAGGGTTGATACAGGACTATATTGAGGCAAAAGCGCGTTCCTGTATCTTGAGCCGTTTAGGAGATACCGAAGGTTACATTTTTAAATTTTAAGTTAATTTTAATTGAAATTTGAATTTAAATGTTCATATCTCCGCTTCTACTGGGAATTGAGAGTCGAGATTTATGGTGAGAATAGGGTTGATACAGGACTATATTGAGGCAAAAGCGCGTTCCTGTATCTTGAGCCGTTTAGGAGATACCGAAGGTTACATTTTTAAATTTTAAGTTAATTTTAATTGAAATTTGAATTTAAATGTTCATATCTCCGCTTCTACTGGGAATTGAGAGTCGAGATTTATGGTGAGAATAGGGTTGATACAGGACTATATTGAGGCAAAAGCGCGTTCCTGTATCTTGAGCCGTTTAGGAGATACCGAAGGTTACATTTTTAAATTTTAAGTTAATTTTAATTGAAATTTGAATTTAAATGTTCATATCTCCGCTTCTACTGGGAATTGAGAGTCGAGATTTATGGTGAGAATAGGGTTGATACAGGACTATATTGAGGCAAAAGCGCGTTCCTGTATCTTGAGCCGTTTAGGAGATACCGAAGGTTACATTTTTAAATTTTAAGTTAATTTTAATTGAAATTTGAATTTAAATGTTCATATCTCCGCTTCTACTGGGAATTGAGAGTCGAGATTTATGGTGAGAATAGGGTTGATACAGGACTATATTGAGGCAAAAGCGCGTTCCTGTATCTTGAGCCGTTTAGGAGATACCGAAGGTTACATTTTTAAATTTTAAGTTAATTTTAATTGAAATTTGAATTTAAATGTTCATATCTCCGCTTCTACTGGGAATTGAGAGTCGAATTTATGGTGAGAATAGGGTTGATACAGGACTATATTGAGGCAAAAGCGCGTTCCTGTATCTTGAGCCGTTTAGGAGATACCGAAGGTTACATTTTTAAATTTTAAGTTAATTTTAATTGAAATTTGAATTTAAATGTTCATATCTCCGCTTCTACTGGGAATTGAGAGTCGAAATTTATGGTGGAATAGGGTTGATACAGGACTATATTGAGGCAAAAGCGCGTTCCTGTATCTTGAGCCGTTTAGGAGATACCGAAGGTTACATTTTTAAATTTTAAGTTAATTTTAATTGAAATTTGAATTTAAATGTTCATATCTCCGCTTCTACTGGGAATTGAGAGTCGAGATTTATGGTGAGAATAGGGTTGATACAGGACTATATTGAGGCAAAAGCGCGTTCCTGTATCTTGAGCCGTTTAGGAGATACCGAAGGTTACATTTTTAAATTTTAAGTTAATTTTAATTGAAATTTGAATTTAAATGTTCATATCTCCGCTTCTACTGGGAATTGAGAGTCGAATTTATGGTGAGAATAGGGTTGATACAGGACTATATTGAGGCAAAAGCGCGTTCCTGTATCTTGAGCCGTTTAGGAGATACCGAAGGTTACATTTTTAAATTTTAAGTTAATTTTAATTGAAATTTGAATTTAAATGTTCATATCTCCGCTTCTACTGGGAATTGAGAGTCGAATTTATGGTGAGAATAGGGTTGATACAGGACTATATTGAGGCAAAAGCGCGTTCCTGTATCTTGAGCCGTTTAGGAGATACCGAAGGTTACATTTTTAAATTTTAAGTTAATTTTAATTGAAATTTGAATTTAAATGTTCATATCTCCGCTTCTACTGGGAATTGAGAGTCGAATTTATGGTGAGAATAGGGTTGATACAGGACTATATTGAGGCAAAAGCGCGTTCCTGTATCTTGAGCCGTTTAGGAGATACCGAAGGTTACATTTTTAAATTTTAAGTTAATTTTAATTGAAATTTGAATTTAAATGTTCATATCTCCGCTTCTACTGGGAATTGAGAGTCGAGATTTATGGTGAGAATAGGGTTGATACAGGACTATATTGAGGCAAAAGCGCGTTCCTGTATCTTGAGCCGTTTAGGAGATACCGAAGGTTACATTTTTAAATTTTAAGTTAATTTTAATTGAAATTTGAATTTAAATGTTCATATCTCCGCTTCTACTGGGAATTGAGAGTCGAATTTATGGTGAGAATAGGGTTGATACAGGACTATATTGAGGCAAAAGCGCGTTCCTGTATCTTGAGCCGTTTAGGAGATACCGAAGGTTACATTTTTAAATTTTAAGTTAATTTTAATTGAAATTTGAATTTAAATGTTCATATCTCCGCTTCTACTGGGAATTGAGAGTCGAAATTTATGGTGAGAATAGGGTTGATACAGGACTATATTGAGGCAAAAGCGCGTTCCTGTATCTTGAGCCGTTTAGGAGATACCGAAGGTTACATTTTTAAATTTTAAGTTAATTTTAATTGAAATTTGAATTTAAATGTTCATATCTCCGCTTCTACTGGGAATTGAGAGTCGAAATTTATGGTGAGAATAGGGTTGATACAGGACTATATTGAGGCAAAAGCGCGTTCCTGTATCTTGAGCCGTTTAGGAGATACCGAAGGTTACATTTTTAAATTTTAAGTTAATTTTAATTGAAATTTGAATTTAAATGTTCATATCTCCGCTTCTACTGGGAATTGAGAGTCGAATTTATGGTGAGATAGGGTTGATACAGGACTATATTGAGGCAAAAGCGCGTTCCTGTATCTTGAGCCGTTTAGGAGATACCGAAGGTTACATTTTTAAATTTTAAGTTAATTTTAATTGAAATTTGAATTTAAATGTTCATATCTCCGCTTCTACTGGGAATTGAGAGTCGAATTTATGGTGAGATAGGGTTGATACAGGACTATATTGAGGCAAAAGCGCGTTCCTGTATCTTGAGCCGTTTAGGAGATACCGAAGGTTACATTTTTAAATTTTAAGTTAATTTTAATTGAAATTTGAATTTAAATGTTCATATCTCCGCTTCTACTGGGAATTGAGAGTCGAATTTATGGTGAGAATAGGGTTGATACAGGACTATATTGAGGCAAAAGCGCGTTCCTGTATCTTGAGCCGTTTAGGAGATACCGAAGGTTACATTTTTAAATTTTAAGTTAATTTTAATTGAAATTTGAATTTAAATGTTCATATCTCCGCTTCTACTGGGAATTGAGAGTCGAATTTATGGTGAGAATAGGGTTGATACAGGACTATATTGAGGCAAAAGCGCGTTCCTGTATCTTGAGCCGTTTAGGAGATACCGAAGGTTACATTTTTAAATTTTAAGTTAATTTTAATTGAAATTTGAATTTAAATGTTCATATCTCCGCTTCTACTGGGAATTGAGAGTCGAATTTATGGTGAGAATAGGGTTGATACAGGACTATATTGAGGCAAAAGCGCGTTCCTGTATCTTGAGCCGTTTAGGAGATACCGAAGGTTACATTTTTAAATTTTAAGTTAATTTTAATTGAAATTTGAATTTAAATGTTCATATCTCCGCTTCTACTGGGAATTGAGAGTCGAATTTATGGTGAGAATAGGGTTGATACAGGACTATATTGAGGCAAAAGCGCGTTCCTGTATCTTGAGCCGTTTAGGAGATACCGAAGGTTACATTTTTAAATTTTAAGTTAATTTTAATTGAAATTTGAATTTAAATGTTCATATCTCCGCTTCTACTGGGAATTGAGAGTCGAATTTATGGTGAGAATAGGGTTGATACAGGACTATATTGAGGCAAAAGCGCGTTCCTGTATCTTGAGCCGTTTAGGAGATACCGAAGGTTACATTTTTAAATTTTAAGTTAATTTTAATTGAAATTTGAATTTAAATGTTCATATCTCCGCTTCTACTGGGAATTGAGAGTCGAAATTTATGGTGAGAATAGGGTTGATACAGGACTATATTGAGGCAAAAGCGCGTTCCTGTATCTTGAGCCGTTTAGGAGATACCGAAGGTTACATTTTTAAATTTTAAGTTAATTTTAATTGAAATTTGAATTTAAATGTTCATATCTCCGCTTCTACTGGGAATTGAGAGTCGAATTTATGGTGAGAATAGGGTTGATACAGGACTATATTGAGGCAAAAGCGCGTTCCTGTATCTTGAGCCGTTTAGGAGATACCGAAGGTTACATTTTTAAATTTTAAGTTAATTTTAATTGAAATTTGAATTTAAATGTTCATATCTCCGCTTCTACTGGGAATTGAGAGTCGAATTTATGGTGAGAATAGGGTTGATACAGGACTATATTGAGGCAAAAGCGCGTTCCTGTATCTTGAGCCGTTTAGGAGATACCGAAGGTTACATTTTTAAATTTTAAGTTAATTTTAATTGAAATTTGAATTTAAATGTTCATATCTCCGCTTCTACTGGGAATTGAGAGTCGAGATTTATGGTGAGAATAGGGTTGATACAGGACTATATTGAGGCAAAAGCGCGTTCCTGTATCTTGAGCCGTTTAGGAGATACCGAAGGTTACATTTTTAAATTTTAAGTTAATTTTAATTGAAATTTGAATTTAAATGTTCATATCTCCGCTTCTACTGGGAATTGAGAGTCGAGATTTATGGTGAGAATAGGGTTGATACAGGACTATATTGAGGCAAAAGCGCGTTCCTGTATCTTGAGCCGTTTAGGAGATACCGAAGGTTACATTTTTAAATTTTAAGTTAATTTTAATTGAAATTTGAATTTAAATGTTCATATCTCCGCTTCTACTGGGAATTGAGAGTCGAATTTATGGTGAGAATAGGGTTGATACAGGACTATATTGAGGCAAAAGCGCGTTCCTGTATCTTGAGCCGTTTAGGAGATACCGAAGGTTACATTTTTAAATTTTAAGTTAATTTTAATTGAAATTTGAATTTAAATGTTCATATCTCCGCTTCTACTGGGAATTGAGAGTCGAAATTTATGGTGAGAATAGGGTTGATACAGGACTATATTGAGGCAAAAGCGCGTTCCTGTATCTTGAGCCGTTTAGGAGATACCGAAGGTTACATTTTTAAATTTTAAGTTAATTTTAATTGAAATTTGAATTTAAATGTTCATATCTCCGCTTCTACTGGGAATTGAGAGTCGAATTTATGGTGAGAATAGGGTTGATACAGGACTATATTGAGGCAAAAGCGCGTTCCTGTATCTTGAGCCGTTTAGGAGATACCGAAGGTTACATTTTTAAATTTTAAGTTAATTTTAATTGAAATTTGAATTTAAATGTTCATATCTCCGCTTCTACTGGGAATTGAGAGTCGAAATTTATGGTGAGAATAGGGTTGATACAGGACTATATTGAGGCAAAAGCGCGTTCCTGTATCTTGAGCCGTTTAGGAGATACCGAAGGTTACATTTTTAAATTTTAAGTTAATTTTAATTGAAATTTGAATTTAAATGTTCATATCTCCGCTTCTACTGGGAATTGAGAGTCGAATTTATGGTGAGAATAGGGTTGATACAGGACTATATTGAGGCAAAAGCGCGTTCCTGTATCTTGAGCCGTTTAGGAGATACCGAAGGTTACATTTTTAAATTTTAAGTTAATTTTAATTGAAATTTGAATTTAAATGTTCATATCTCCGCTTCTACTGGGAATTGAGAGTCGAATTTATGGTGAGAATAGGGTTGATACAGGACTATATTGAGGCAAAAGCGCGTTCCTGTATCTTGAGCCGTTTAGGAGATACCGAAGGTTACATTTTTAAATTTTAAGTTAATTTTAATTGAAATTTGAATTTAAATGTTCATATCTCCGCTTCTACTGGGAATTGAGAGTCGATTTATGGTGAGAATAGGGTTGATACAGGACTATATTGAGGCAAAAGCGCGTTCCTGTATCTTGAGCCGTTTAGGAGATACCGAAGGTTACATTTTTAAATTTTAAGTTAATTTTAATTGAAATTTGAATTTAAATGTTCATATCTCCGCTTCTACTGGGAATTGAGAGTCGAAATTTATGGTGAGAATAGGGTTGATACAGGACTATATTGAGGCAAAAGCGCGTTCCTGTATCTTGAGCCGTTTAGGAGATACCGAAGGTTACATTTTTAAATTTTAAGTTAATTTTAATTGAAATTTGAATTTAAATGTTCATATCTCCGCTTCTACTGGGAATTGAGAGTCGAATTTATGGTGAGAATAGGGTTGATACAGGACTATATTGAGGCAAAAGCGCGTTCCTGTATCTTGAGCCGTTTAGGAGATACCGAAGGTTACATTTTTAAATTTTAAGTTAATTTTAATTGAAATTTGAATTTAAATGTTCATATCTCCGCTTCTACTGGGAATTGAGAGTCGAATTTATGGTGAGAATAGGGTTGATACAGGACTATATTGAGGCAAAAGCGCGTTCCTGTATCTTGAGCCGTTTAGGAGATACCGAAGGTTACATTTTTAAATTTTAAGTTAATTTTAATTGAAATTTGAATTTAAATGTTCATATCTCCGCTTCTACTGGGAATTGAGAGTCGAAATTTATGGTGAGAATAGGGTTGATACAGGACTATATTGAGGCAAAAGCGCGTTCCTGTATCTTGAGCCGTTTAGGAGATACCGAAGGTTACATTTTTAAATTTTAAGTTAATTTTAATTGAAATTTGAATTTAAATGTTCATATCTCCGCTTCTACTGGGAATTGAGAGTCGAATTTATGGTGAGAATAGGGTTGATACAGGACTATATTGAGGCAAAAGCGCGTTCCTGTATCTTGAGCCGTTTAGGAGATACCGAAGGTTACATTTTTAAATTTTAAGTTAATTTTAATTGAAATTTGAATTTAAATGTTCATATCTCCGCTTCTACTGGGAATTGAGAGTCGAATTTATGGTGAGAATAGGGTTGATACAGGACTATATTGAGGCAAAAGCGCGTTCCTGTATCTTGAGCCGTTTAGGAGATACCGAAGGTTACATTTTTAAATTTTAAGTTAATTTTAATTGAAATTTGAATTTAAATGTTCATATCTCCGCTTCTACTGGGAATTGAGAGTCGAATTTATGGTGAGAATAGGGTTGATACAGGACTATATTGAGGCAAAAGCGCGTTCCTGTATCTTGAGCCGTTTAGGAGATACCGAAGGTTACATTTTTAAATTTTAAGTTAATTTTAATTGAAATTTGAATTTAAATGTTCATATCTCCGCTTCTACTGGGAATTGAGAGTCGAATTTATGGTGAGAATAGGGTTGATACAGGACTATATTGAGGCAAAAGCGCGTTCCTGTATCTTGAGCCGTTTAGGAGATACCGAAGGTTACATTTTTAAATTTTAAGTTAATTTTAATTGAAATTTGAATTTAAATGTTCATATCTCCGCTTCTACTGGGAATTGAGAGTCGAAATTTATGGTGAGAATAGGGTTGATACAGGACTATATTGAGGCAAAAGCGCGTTCCTGTATCTTGAGCCGTTTAGGAGATACCGAAGGTTACATTTTTAAATTTTAAGTTAATTTTAATTGAAATTTGAATTTAAATGTTCATATCTCCGCTTCTACTGGGAATTGAGAGTCGAAATTTATGGTGAGAATAGGGTTGATACAGGACTATATTGAGGCAAAAGCGCGTTCCTGTATCTTGAGCCGTTTAGGAGATACCGAAGGTTACATTTTTAAATTTTAAGTTAATTTTAATTGAAATTTGAATTTAAATGTTCATATCTCCGCTTCTACTGGGAATTGAGAGTCGAATTTATGGTGAGAATAGGGTTGATACAGGACTATATTGAGGCAAAAGCGCGTTCCTGTATCTTGAGCCGTTTAGGAGATACCGAAGGTTACATTTTTAAATTTTAAGTTAATTTTAATTGAAATTTGAATTTAAATGTTCATATCTCCGCTTCTACTGGGAATTGAGAGTCGAAATTTATGGTGAGAATAGGGTTGATACAGGACTATATTGAGGCAAAAGCGCGTTCCTGTATCTTGAGCCGTTTAGGAGATACCGAAGGTTACATTTTTAAATTTTAAGTTAATTTTAATTGAAATTTGAATTTAAATGTTCATATCTCCGCTTCTACTGGGAATTGAGAGTCGAAATTTATGGTGAGAATAGGGTTGATACAGGACTATATTGAGGCAAAAGCGCGTTCCTGTATCTTGAGCCGTTTAGGAGATACCGAAGGTTACATTTTTAAATTTTAAGTTAATTTTAATTGAAATTTGAATTTAAATGTTCATATCTCCGCTTCTACTGGGAATTGAGAGTCGAATTTATGGTGAGAATAGGGTTGATACAGGACTATATTGAGGCAAAAGCGCGTTCCTGTATCTTGAGCCGTTTAGGAGATACCGAAGGTTACATTTTTAAATTTTAAGTTAATTTTAATTGAAATTTGAATTTAAATGTTCATATCTCCGCTTCTACTGGGAATTGAGAGTCGAATTTATGGTGAGAATAGGGTTGATACAGGACTATATTGAGGCAAAAGCGCGTTCCTGTATCTTGAGCCGTTTAGGAGATACCGAAGGTTACATTTTTAAATTTTAAGTTAATTTTAATTGAAATTTGAATTTAAATGTTCATATCTCCGCTTCTACTGGGAATTGAGAGTCGAATTTATGGTGAGAATAGGGTTGATACAGGACTATATTGAGGCAAAAGCGCGTTCCTGTATCTTGAGCCGTTTAGGAGATACCGAAGGTTACATTTTTAAATTTTAAGTTAATTTTAATTGAAATTTGAATTTAAATGTTCATATCTCCGCTTCTACTGGGAATTGAGAGTCGAATTTATGGTGAGAATAGGGTTGATACAGGACTATATTGAGGCAAAAGCGCGTTCCTGTATCTTGAGCCGTTTAGGAGATACCGAAGGTTACATTTTTAAATTTTAAGTTAATTTTAATTGAAATTTGAATTTAAATGTTCATATCTCCGCTTCTACTGGGAATTGAGAGTCGAATTTATGGTGAGAATAGGGTTGATACAGGACTATATTGAGGCAAAAGCGCGTTCCTGTATCTTGAGCCGTTTAGGAGATACCGAAGGTTACATTTTTAAATTTTAAGTTAATTTTAATTGAAATTTGAATTTAAATGTTCATATCTCCGCTTCTACTGGGAATTGAGAGTCGAAATTTATGGTGAGAATAGGGTTGATACAGGACTATATTGAGGCAAAAGCGCGTTCCTGTATCTTGAGCCGTTTAGGAGATACCGAAGGTTACATTTTTAAATTTTAAGTTAATTTTAATTGAAATTTGAATTTAAATGTTCATATCTCCGCTTCTACTGGGAATTGAGAGTCGAAATTTATGGTGAGAATAGGGTTGATACAGGACTATATTGAGGCAAAAGCGCGTTCCTGTATCTTGAGCCGTTTAGGAGATACCGAAGGTTACATTTTTAAATTTTAAGTTAATTTTAATTGAAATTTGAATTTAAATGTTCATATCTCCGCTTCTACTGGGAATTGAGAGTCGAAATTTATGGTGAGAATAGGGTTGATACAGGACTATATTGAGGCAAAAGCGCGTTCCTGTATCTTGAGCCGTTTAGGAGATACCGAAGGTTACATTTTTAAATTTTAAGTTAATTTTAATTGAAATTTGAATTTAAATGTTCATATCTCCGCTTCTACTGGGAATTGAGAGTCGAAATTTATGGTGAGAATAGGGTTGATACAGGACTATATTGAGGCAAAAGCGCGTTCCTGTATCTTGAGCCGTTTAGGAGATACCGAAGGTTACATTTTTAAATTTTAAGTTAATTTTAATTGAAATTTGAATTTAAATGTTCATATCTCCGCTTCTACTGGGAATTGAGAGTCGAAATTTATGGTGAGAATAGGGTTGATACAGGACTATATTGAGGCAAAAGCGCGTTCCTGTATCTTGAGCCGTTTAGGAGATACCGAAGGTTACATTTTTAAATTTTAAGTTAATTTTAATTGAAATTTGAATTTAAATGTTCATATCTCCGCTTCTACTGGGAATTGAGAGTCGAAATTTATGGTGGAATAGGGTTGATACAGGACTATATTGAGGCAAAAGCGCGTTCCTGTATCTTGAGCCGTTTAGGAGATACCGAAGGTTACATTTTTAAATTTTAAGTTAATTTTAATTGAAATTTGAATTTAAATGTTCATATCTCCGCTTCTACTGGGAATTGAGAGTCGAAATTTATGGTGAGAATAGGGTTGATACAGGACTATATTGAGGCAAAAGCGCGTTCCTGTATCTTGAGCCGTTTAGGAGATACCGAAGGTTACATTTTTAAATTTTAAGTTAATTTTAATTGAAATTTGAATTTAAATGTTCATATCTCCGCTTCTACTGGGAATTGAGAGTCGAATTTATGGTGAGAATAGGGTTGATACAGGACTATATTGAGGCAAAAGCGCGTTCCTGTATCTTGAGCCGTTTAGGAGATACCGAAGGTTACATTTTTAAATTTTAAGTTAATTTTAATTGAAATTTGAATTTAAATGTTCATATCTCCGCTTCTACTGGGAATTGAGAGTCGAAATTTATGGTGAGAATAGGGTTGATACAGGACTATATTGAGGCAAAAGCGCGTTCCTGTATCTTGAGCCGTTTAGGAGATACCGAAGGTTACATTTTTAAATTTTAAGTTAATTTTAATTGAAATTTGAATTTAAATGTTCATATCTCCGCTTCTACTGGGAATTGAGAGTCGAAATTTATGGTGAGAATAGGGTTGATACAGGACTATATTGAGGCAAAAGCGCGTTCCTGTATCTTGAGCCGTTTAGGAGATACCGAAGGTTACATTTTTAAATTTTAAGTTAATTTTAATTGAAATTTGAATTTAAATGTTCATATCTCCGCTTCTACTGGGAATTGAGAGTCGAAATTTATGGTGAGAATAGGGTTGATACAGGACTATATTGAGGCAAAAGCGCGTTCCTGTATCTTGAGCCGTTTAGGAGATACCGAAGGTTACATTTTTAAATTTTAAGTTAATTTTAATTGAAATTTGAATTTAAATGTTCATATCTCCGCTTCTACTGGGAATTGAGAGTCGAGATTTATGGTGAGAATAGGGTTGATACAGGACTATATTGAGGCAAAAGCGCGTTCCTGTATCTTGAGCCGTTTAGGAGATACCGAAGGTTACATTTTTAAATTTTAAGTTAATTTTAATTGAAATTTGAATTTAAATGTTCATATCTCCGCTTCTACTGGGAATTGAGAGTCGAATTTATGGTGAGAATAGGGTTGATACAGGACTATATTGAGGCAAAAGCGCGTTCCTGTATCTTGAGCCGTTTAGGAGATACCGAAGGTTACATTTTTAAATTTTAAGTTAATTTTAATTGAAATTTGAATTTAAATGTTCATATCTCCGCTTCTACTGGGAATTGAGAGTCGAAATTTATGGTGAGAATAGGGTTGATACAGGACTATATTGAGGCAAAAGCGCGTTCCTGTATCTTGAGCCGTTTAGGAGATACCGAAGGTTACATTTTTAAATTTTAAGTTAATTTTAATTGAAATTTGAATTTAAATGTTCATATCTCCGCTTCTACTGGGAATTGAGAGTCGAAATTTATGGTGAGAATAGGGTTGATACAGGACTATATTGAGGCAAAAGCGCGTTCCTGTATCTTGAGCCGTTTAGGAGATACCGAAGGTTACATTTTTAAATTTTAAGTTAATTTTAATTGAAATTTGAATTTAAATGTTCATATCTCCGCTTCTACTGGGAATTGAGAGTCGAATTTATGGTGAGAATAGGGTTGATACAGGACTATATTGAGGCAAAAGCGCGTTCCTGTATCTTGAGCCGTTTAGGAGATACCGAAGGTTACATTTTTAAATTTTAAGTTAATTTTAATTGAAATTTGAATTTAAATGTTCATATCTCCGCTTCTACTGGGAATTGAGAGTCGAAATTTATGGTGAGAATAGGGTTGATACAGGACTATATTGAGGCAAAAGCGCGTTCCTGTATCTTGAGCCGTTTAGGAGATACCGAAGGTTACATTTTTAAATTTTAAGTTAATTTTAATTGAAATTTGAATTTAAATGTTCATATCTCCGCTTCTACTGGGAATTGAGAGTCGAATTTATGGTGAGAATAGGGTTGATACAGGACTATATTGAGGCAAAAGCGCGTTCCTGTATCTTGAGCCGTTTAGGAGATACCGAAGGTTACATTTTTAAATTTTAAGTTAATTTTAATTGAAATTTGAATTTAAATGTTCATATCTCCGCTTCTACTGGGAATTGAGAGTCGAAATTTATGGTGAGAATAGGGTTGATACAGGACTATATTGAGGCAAAAGCGCGTTCCTGTATCTTGAGCCGTTTAGGAGATACCGAAGGTTACATTTTTAAATTTTAAGTTAATTTTAATTGAAATTTGAATTTAAATGTTCATATCTCCGCTTCTACTGGGAATTGAGAGTCGAATTTATGGTGAGAATAGGGTTGATACAGGACTATATTGAGGCAAAAGCGCGTTCCTGTATCTTGAGCCGTTTAGGAGATACCGAAGGTTACATTTTTAAATTTTAAGTTAATTTTAATTGAAATTTGAATTTAAATGTTCATATCTCCGCTTCTACTGGGAATTGAGAGTCGAATTTATGGTGAGAATAGGGTTGATACAGGACTATATTGAGGCAAAAGCGCGTTCCTGTATCTTGAGCCGTTTAGGAGATACCGAAGGTTACATTTTTAAATTTTAAGTTAATTTTAATTGAAATTTGAATTTAAATGTTCATATCTCCGCTTCTACTGGGAATTGAGAGTCGAATTTATGGTGAGAATAGGGTTGATACAGGACTATATTGAGGCAAAAGCGCGTTCCTGTATCTTGAGCCGTTTAGGAGATACCGAAGGTTACATTTTTAAATTTTAAGTTAATTTTAATTGAAATTTGAATTTAAATGTTCATATCTCCGCTTCTACTGGGAATTGAGAGTCGAATTTATGGTGAGAATAGGGTTGATACAGGACTATATTGAGGCAAAAGCGCGTTCCTGTATCTTGAGCCGTTTAGGAGATACCGAAGGTTACATTTTTAAATTTTAAGTTAATTTTAATTGAAATTTGAATTTAAATGTTCATATCTCCGCTTCTACTGGGAATTGAGAGTCGAATTTATGGTGAGAATAGGGTTGATACAGGACTATATTGAGGCAAAAGCGCGTTCCTGTATCTTGAGCCGTTTAGGAGATACCGAAGGTTACATTTTTAAATTTTAAGTTAATTTTAATTGAAATTTGAATTTAAATGTTCATATCTCCGCTTCTACTGGGAATTGAGAGTCGAATTTATGGTGAGAATAGGGTTGATACAGGACTATATTGAGGCAAAAGCGCGTTCCTGTATCTTGAGCCGTTTAGGAGATACCGAAGGTTACATTTTTAAATTTTAAGTTAATTTTAATTGAAATTTGAATTTAAATGTTCATATCTCCGCTTCTACTGGGAATTGAGAGTCGAATTTATGGTGAGAATAGGGTTGATACAGGACTATATTGAGGCAAAAGCGCGTTCCTGTATCTTGAGCCGTTTAGGAGATACCGAAGGTTACATTTTTAAATTTTAAGTTAATTTTAATTGAAATTTGAATTTAAATGTTCATATCTCCGCTTCTACTGGGAATTGAGAGTCGAAATTTATGGTGAGAATAGGGTTGATACAGGACTATATTGAGGCAAAAGCGCGTTCCTGTATCTTGAGCCGTTTAGGAGATACCGAAGGTTACATTTTTAAATTTTAAGTTAATTTTAATTGAAATTTGAATTTAAATGTTCATATCTCCGCTTCTACTGGGAATTGAGAGTCGAATTTATGGTGAGAATAGGGTTGATACAGGACTATATTGAGGCAAAAGCGCGTTCCTGTATCTTGAGCCGTTTAGGAGATACCGAAGGTTACATTTTTAAATTTTAAGTTAATTTTAATTGAAATTTGAATTTAAATGTTCATATCTCCGCTTCTACTGGGAATTGAGAGTCGAATTTATGGTGAGAATAGGGTTGATACAGGACTATATTGAGGCAAAAGCGCGTTCCTGTATCTTGAGCCGTTTAGGAGATACCGAAGGTTACATTTTTAAATTTTAAGTTAATTTTAATTGAAATTTGAATTTAAATGTTCATATCTCCGCTTCTACTGGGAATTGAGAGTCGAAATTTATGGTGAGAATAGGGTTGATACAGGACTATATTGAGGCAAAAGCGCGTTCCTGTATCTTGAGCCGTTTAGGAGATACCGAAGGTTACATTTTTAAATTTTAAGTTAATTTTAATTGAAATTTGAATTTAAATGTTCATATCTCCGCTTCTACTGGGAATTGAGAGTCGAATTTATGGTGAGAATAGGGTTGATACAGGACTATATTGAGGCAAAAGCGCGTTCCTGTATCTTGAGCCGTTTAGGAGATACCGAAGGTTACATTTTTAAATTTTAAGTTAATTTTAATTGAAATTTGAATTTAAATGTTCATATCTCCGCTTCTACTGGGAATTGAGAGTCGAAATTTATGGTGAGAATAGGGTTGATACAGGACTATATTGAGGCAAAAGCGCGTTCCTGTATCTTGAGCCGTTTAGGAGATACCGAAGGTTACATTTTTAAATTTTAAGTTAATTTTAATTGAAATTTGAATTTAAATGTTCATATCTCCGCTTCTACTGGGAATTGAGAGTCGAAATTTATGGTGAGAATAGGGTTGATACAGGACTATATTGAGGCAAAAGCGCGTTCCTGTATCTTGAGCCGTTTAGGAGATACCGAAGGTTACATTTTTAAATTTTAAGTTAATTTTAATTGAAATTTGAATTTAAATGTTCATATCTCCGCTTCTACTGGGAATTGAGAGTCGAATTTATGGTGAGAATAGGGTTGATACAGGACTATATTGAGGCAAAAGCGCGTTCCTGTATCTTGAGCCGTTTAGGAGATACCGAAGGTTACATTTTTAAATTTTAAGTTAATTTTAATTGAAATTTGAATTTAAATGTTCATATCTCCGCTTCTACTGGGAATTGAGAGTCGAAATTTATGGTGAGAATAGGGTTGATACAGGACTATATTGAGGCAAAAGCGCGTTCCTGTATCTTGAGCCGTTTAGGAGATACCGAAGGTTACATTTTTAAATTTTAAGTTAATTTTAATTGAAATTTGAATTTAAATGTTCATATCTCCGCTTCTACTGGGAATTGAGAGTCGAATTTATGGTGAGAATAGGGTTGATACAGGACTATATTGAGGCAAAAGCGCGTTCCTGTATCTTGAGCCGTTTAGGAGATACCGAAGGTTACATTTTTAAATTTTAAGTTAATTTTAATTGAAATTTGAATTTAAATGTTCATATCTCCGCTTCTACTGGGAATTGAGAGTCGAATTTATGGTGAGAATAGGGTTGATACAGGACTATATTGAGGCAAAAGCGCGTTCCTGTATCTTGAGCCGTTTAGGAGATACCGAAGGTTACATTTTTAAATTTTAAGTTAATTTTAATTGAAATTTGAATTTAAATGTTCATATCTCCGCTTCTACTGGGAATTGAGAGTCGAATTTATGGTGAGAATAGGGTTGATACAGGACTATATTGAGGCAAAAGCGCGTTCCTGTATCTTGAGCCGTTTAGGAGATACCGAAGGTTACATTTTTAAATTTTAAGTTAATTTTAATTGAAATTTGAATTTAAATGTTCATATCTCCGCTTCTACTGGGAATTGAGAGTCGAGATTTATGGTGAGAATAGGGTTGATACAGGACTATATTGAGGCAAAAGCGCGTTCCTGTATCTTGAGCCGTTTAGGAGATACCGAAGGTTACATTTTTAAATTTTAAGTTAATTTTAATTGAAATTTGAATTTAAATGTTCATATCTCCGCTTCTACTGGGAATTGAGAGTCGAATTTATGGTGAGAATAGGGTTGATACAGGACTATATTGAGGCAAAAGCGCGTTCCTGTATCTTGAGCCGTTTAGGAGATACCGAAGGTTACATTTTTAAATTTTAAGTTAATTTTAATTGAAATTTGAATTTAAATGTTCATATCTCCGCTTCTACTGGGAATTGAGAGTCGAAATTTATGGTGAGAATAGGGTTGATACAGGACTATATTGAGGCAAAAGCGCGTTCCTGTATCTTGAGCCGTTTAGGAGATACCGAAGGTTACATTTTTAAATTTTAAGTTAATTTTAATTGAAATTTGAATTTAAATGTTCATATCTCCGCTTCTACTGGGAATTGAGAGTCGAATTTATGGTGAGAATAGGGTTGATACAGGACTATATTGAGGCAAAAGCGCGTTCCTGTATCTTGAGCCGTTTAGGAGATACCGAAGGTTACATTTTTAAATTTTAAGTTAATTTTAATTGAAATTTGAATTTAAATGTTCATATCTCCGCTTCTACTGGGAATTGAGAGTCGAATTTATGGTGAGAATAGGGTTGATACAGGACTATATTGAGGCAAAAGCGCGTTCCTGTATCTTGAGCCGTTTAGGAGATACCGAAGGTTACATTTTTAAATTTTAAGTTAATTTTAATTGAAATTTGAATTTAAATGTTCATATCTCCGCTTCTACTGGGAATTGAGAGTCGAATTTATGGTGAGAATAGGGTTGATACAGGACTATATTGAGGCAAAAGCGCGTTCCTGTATCTTGAGCCGTTTAGGAGATACCGAAGGTTACATTTTTAAATTTTAAGTTAATTTTAATTGAAATTTGAATTTAAATGTTCATATCTCCGCTTCTACTGGGAATTGAGAGTCGAATTTATGGTGAGAATAGGGTTGATACAGGACTATATTGAGGCAAAAGCGCGTTCCTGTATCTTGAGCCGTTTAGGAGATACCGAAGGTTACATTTTTAAATTTTAAGTTAATTTTAATTGAAATTTGAATTTAAATGTTCATATCTCCGCTTCTACTGGGAATTGAGAGTCGAATTTATGGTGAGAATAGGGTTGATACAGGACTATATTGAGGCAAAAGCGCGTTCCTGTATCTTGAGCCGTTTAGGAGATACCGAAGGTTACATTTTTAAATTTTAAGTTAATTTTAATTGAAATTTGAATTTAAATGTTCATATCTCCGCTTCTACTGGGAATTGAGAGTCGAATTTATGGTGAGAATAGGGTTGATACAGGACTATATTGAGGCAAAAGCGCGTTCCTGTATCTTGAGCCGTTTAGGAGATACCGAAGGTTACATTTTTAAATTTTAAGTTAATTTTAATTGAAATTTGAATTTAAATGTTCATATCTCCGCTTCTACTGGGAATTGAGAGTCGAATTTATGGTGAGAATAGGGTTGATACAGGACTATATTGAGGCAAAAGCGCGTTCCTGTATCTTGAGCCGTTTAGGAGATACCGAAGGTTACATTTTTAAATTTTAAGTTAATTTTAATTGAAATTTGAATTTAAATGTTCATATCTCCGCTTCTACTGGGAATTGAGAGTCGAATTTATGGTGAGAATAGGGTTGATACAGGACTATATTGAGGCAAAAGCGCGTTCCTGTATCTTGAGCCGTTTAGGAGATACCGAAGGTTACATTTTTAAATTTTAAGTTAATTTTAATTGAAATTTGAATTTAAATGTTCATATCTCCGCTTCTACTGGGAATTGAGAGTCGAATTTATGGTGAGAATAGGGTTGATACAGGACTATATTGAGGCAAAAGCGCGTTCCTGTATCTTGAGCCGTTTAGGAGATACCGAAGGTTACATTTTTAAATTTTAAGTTAATTTTAATTGAAATTTGAATTTAAATGTTCATATCTCCGCTTCTACTGGGAATTGAGAGTCGAATTTATGGTGAGAATAGGGTTGATACAGGACTATATTGAGGCAAAAGCGCGTTCCTGTATCTTGAGCCGTTTAGGAGATACCGAAGGTTACATTTTTAAATTTTAAGTTAATTTTAATTGAAATTTGAATTTAAATGTTCATATCTCCGCTTCTACTGGGAATTGAGAGTCGAATTTATGGTGAGAATAGGGTTGATACAGGACTATATTGAGGCAAAAGCGCGTTCCTGTATCTTGAGCCGTTTAGGAGATACCGAAGGTTACATTTTTAAATTTTAAGTTAATTTTAATTGAAATTTGAATTTAAATGTTCATATCTCCGCTTCTACTGGGAATTGAGAGTCGAATTTATGGTGAGAATAGGGTTGATACAGGACTATATTGAGGCAAAAGCGCGTTCCTGTATCTTGAGCCGTTTAGGAGATACCGAAGGTTACATTTTTAAATTTTAAGTTAATTTTAATTGAAATTTGAATTTAAATGTTCATATCTCCGCTTCTACTGGGAATTGAGAGTCGAGATTTATGGTGAGAATAGGGTTGATACAGGACTATATTGAGGCAAAAGCGCGTTCCTGTATCTTGAGCCGTTTAGGAGATACCGAAGGTTACATTTTTAAATTTTAAGTTAATTTTAATTGAAATTTGAATTTAAATGTTCATATCTCCGCTTCTACTGGGAATTGAGAGTCGAATTTATGGTGAGAATAGGGTTGATACAGGACTATATTGAGGCAAAAGCGCGTTCCTGTATCTTGAGCCGTTTAGGAGATACCGAAGGTTACATTTTTAAATTTTAAGTTAATTTTAATTGAAATTTGAATTTAAATGTTCATATCTCCGCTTCTACTGGGAATTGAGAGTCGAATTTATGGTGAGAATAGGGTTGATACAGGACTATATTGAGGCAAAAGCGCGTTCCTGTATCTTGAGCCGTTTAGGAGATACCGAAGGTTACATTTTTAAATTTTAAGTTAATTTTAATTGAAATTTGAATTTAAATGTTCATATCTCCGCTTCTACTGGGAATTGAGAGTCGAATTTATGGTGAGAATAGGGTTGATACAGGACTATATTGAGGCAAAAGCGCGTTCCTGTATCTTGAGCCGTTTAGGAGATACCGAAGGTTACATTTTTAAATTTTAAGTTAATTTTAATTGAAATTTGAATTTAAATGTTCATATCTCCGCTTCTACTGGGAATTGAGAGTCGAATTTATGGTGAGAATAGGGTTGATACAGGACTATATTGAGGCAAAAGCGCGTTCCTGTATCTTGAGCCGTTTAGGAGATACCGAAGGTTACATTTTTAAATTTTAAGTTAATTTTAATTGAAATTTGAATTTAAATGTTCATATCTCCGCTTCTACTGGG
The DNA here is from genome assembly GCF_003227715.2 of Harpegnathos saltator. Classification (NCBI taxonomy): domain Eukaryota; kingdom Metazoa; phylum Arthropoda; class Insecta; order Hymenoptera; family Formicidae; genus Harpegnathos; species Harpegnathos saltator. The sequence continues at coordinate 45,679 of NW_020230174.1, read as the reverse complement.
AATTGAGAGTCGAGATTTATGGTGAGAATAGGGTTGATACAGGACTATATTGAGGCAAAAGCGCGTTCCTGTATCTTGAGCCGTTTAGGAGATACCGAAGGTTACATTTTTAAATTTTAAGTTAATTTTAATTGAAATTTGAATTTAAATGTTCATATCTCCGCTTCTACTGGGAATTGAGAGTCGAATTTATGGTGAGAATAGGGTTGATACAGGACTATATTGAGGCAAAAGCGCGTTCCTGTATCTTGAGCCGTTTAGGAGATACCGAAGGTTACATTTTTAAATTTTAAGTTAATTTTAATTGAAATTTGAATTTAAATGTTCATATCTCCGCTTCTACTGGGAATTGAGAGTCGAATTTATGGTGAGAATAGGGTTGATACAGGACTATATTGAGGCAAAAGCGCGTTCCTGTATCTTGAGCCGTTTAGGAGATACCGAAGGTTACATTTTTAAATTTTAAGTTAATTTTAATTGAAATTTGAATTTAAATGTTCATATCTCCGCTTCTACTGGGAATTGAGAGTCGAATTTATGGTGAGAATAGGGTTGATACAGGACTATATTGAGGCAAAAGCGCGTTCCTGTATCTTGAGCCGTTTAGGAGATACCGAAGGTTACATTTTTAAATTTTAAGTTAATTTTAATTGAAATTTGAATTTAAATGTTCATATCTCCGCTTCTACTGGGAATTGAGAGTCGAATTTATGGTGAGAATAGGGTTGATACAGGACTATATTGAGGCAAAAGCGCGTTCCTGTATCTTGAGCCGTTTAGGAGATACCGAAGGTTACATTTTTAAATTTTAAGTTAATTTTAATTGAAATTTGAATTTAAATGTTCATATCTCCGCTTCTACTGGGAATTGAGAGTCGAATTTATGGTGAGAATAGGGTTGATACAGGACTATATTGAGGCAAAAGCGCGTTCCTGTATCTTGAGCCGTTTAGGAGATACCGAAGGTTACATTTTTAAATTTTAAGTTAATTTTAATTGAAATTTGAATTTAAATGTTCATATCTCCGCTTCTACTGGGAATTGAGAGTCGATTTATGGTGAGAATAGGGTTGATACAGGACTATATTGAGGCAAAAGCGCGTTCCTGTATCTTGAGCCGTTTAGGAGATACCGAAGGTTACATTTTTAAATTTTAAGTTAATTTTAATTGAAATTTGAATTTAAATGTTCATATCTCCGCTTCTACTGGGAATTGAGAGTCGAGATTTATGGTGAGAATAGGGTTGATACAGGACTATATTGAGGCAAAAGCGCGTTCCTGTATCTTGAGCCGTTTAGGAGATACCGAAGGTTACATTTTTAAATTTTAAGTTAATTTTAATTGAAATTTGAATTTAAATGTTCATATCTCCGCTTCTACTGGGAATTGAGAGTCGAATTTATGGTGAGAATAGGGTTGATACAGGACTATATTGAGGCAAAAGCGCGTTCCTGTATCTTGAGCCGTTTAGGAGATACCGAAGGTTACATTTTTAAATTTTAAGTTAATTTTAATTGAAATTTGAATTTAAATGTTCATATCTCCGCTTCTACTGGGAATTGAGAGTCGAATTTATGGTGAGAATAGGGTTGATACAGGACTATATTGAGGCAAAAGCGCGTTCCTGTATCTTGAGCCGTTTAGGAGATACCGAAGGTTACATTTTTAAATTTTAAGTTAATTTTAATTGAAATTTGAATTTAAATGTTCATATCTCCGCTTCTACTGGGAATTGAGAGTCGAAATTTATGGTGAGAATAGGGTTGATACAGGACTATATTGAGGCAAAAGCGCGTTCCTGTATCTTGAGCCGTTTAGGAGATACCGAAGGTTACATTTTTAAATTTTAAGTTAATTTTAATTGAAATTTGAATTTAAATGTTCATATCTCCGCTTCTACTGGGAATTGAGAGTCGAGATTTATGGTGAGAATAGGGTTGATACAGGACTATATTGAGGCAAAAGCGCGTTCCTGTATCTTGAGCCGTTTAGGAGATACCGAAGGTTACATTTTTAAATTTTAAGTTAATTTTAATTGAAATTTGAATTTAAATGTTCATATCTCCGCTTCTACTGGGAATTGAGAGTCGAATTTATGGTGAGAATAGGGTTGATACAGGACTATATTGAGGCAAAAGCGCGTTCCTGTATCTTGAGCCGTTTAGGAGATACCGAAGGTTACATTTTTAAATTTTAAGTTAATTTTAATTGAAATTTGAATTTAAATGTTCATATCTCCGCTTCTACTGGGAATTGAGAGTCGAATTTATGGTGAGAATAGGGTTGATACAGGACTATATTGAGGCAAAAGCGCGTTCCTGTATCTTGAGCCGTTTAGGAGATACCGAAGGTTACATTTTTAAATTTTAAGTTAATTTTAATTGAAATTTGAATTTAAATGTTCATATCTCCGCTTCTACTGGGAATTGAGAGTCGAATTTATGGTGAGAATAGGGTTGATACAGGACTATATTGAGGCAAAAGCGCGTTCCTGTATCTTGAGCCGTTTAGGAGATACCGAAGGTTACATTTTTAAATTTTAAGTTAATTTTAATTGAAATTTGAATTTAAATGTTCATATCTCCGCTTCTACTGGGAATTGAGAGTCGAATTTATGGTGAGAATAGGGTTGATACAGGACTATATTGAGGCAAAAGCGCGTTCCTGTATCTTGAGCCGTTTAGGAGATACCGAAGGTTACATTTTTAAATTTTAAGTTAATTTTAATTGAAATTTGAATTTAAATGTTCATATCTCCGCTTCTACTGGGAATTGAGAGTCGAATTTATGGTGAGAATAGGGTTGATACAGGACTATATTGAGGCAAAAGCGCGTTCCTGTATCTTGAGCCGTTTAGGAGATACCGAAGGTTACATTTTTAAATTTTAAGTTAATTTTAATTGAAATTTGAATTTAAATGTTCATATCTCCGCTTCTACTGGGAATTGAGAGTCGAATTTATGGTGAGAATAGGGTTGATACAGGACTATATTGAGGCAAAAGCGCGTTCCTGTATCTTGAGCCGTTTAGGAGATACCGAAGGTTACATTTTTAAATTTTAAGTTAATTTTAATTGAAATTTGAATTTAAATGTTCATATCTCCGCTTCTACTGGGAATTGAGAGTCGAATTTATGGTGAGAATAGGGTTGATACAGGACTATATTGAGGCAAAAGCGCGTTCCTGTATCTTGAGCCGTTTAGGAGATACCGAAGGTTACATTTTTAAATTTTAAGTTAATTTTAATTGAAATTTGAATTTAAATGTTCATATCTCCGCTTCTACTGGGAATTGAGAGTCGAATTTATGGTGAGAATAGGGTTGATACAGGACTATATTGAGGCAAAAGCGCGTTCCTGTATCTTGAGCCGTTTAGGAGATACCGAAGGTTACATTTTTAAATTTTAAGTTAATTTTAATTGAAATTTGAATTTAAATGTTCATATCTCCGCTTCTACTGGGAATTGAGAGTCGAATTTATGGTGAGAATAGGGTTGATACAGGACTATATTGAGGCAAAAGCGCGTTCCTGTATCTTGAGCCGTTTAGGAGATACCGAAGGTTACATTTTTAAATTTTAAGTTAATTTTAATTGAAATTTGAATTTAAATGTTCATATCTCCGCTTCTACTGGGAATTGAGAGTCGAATTTATGGTGAGAATAGGGTTGATACAGGACTATATTGAGGCAAAAGCGCGTTCCTGTATCTTGAGCCGTTTAGGAGATACCGAAGGTTACATTTTTAAATTTTAAGTTAATTTTAATTGAAATTTGAATTTAAATGTTCATATCTCCGCTTCTACTGGGAATTGAGAGTCGAATTTATGGTGAGAATAGGGTTGATACAGGACTATATTGAGGCAAAAGCGCGTTCCTGTATCTTGAGCCGTTTAGGAGATACCGAAGGTTACATTTTTAAATTTTAAGTTAATTTTAATTGAAATTTGAATTTAAATGTTCATATCTCCGCTTCTACTGGGAATTGAGAGTCGAATTTATGGTGAGAATAGGGTTGATACAGGACTATATTGAGGCAAAAGCGCGTTCCTGTATCTTGAGCCGTTTAGGAGATACCGAAGGTTACATTTTTAAATTTTAAGTTAATTTTAATTGAAATTTGAATTTAAATGTTCATATCTCCGCTTCTACTGGGAATTGAGAGTCGAATTTATGGTGAGAATAGGGTTGATACAGGACTATATTGAGGCAAAAGCGCGTTCCTGTATCTTGAGCCGTTTAGGAGATACCGAAGGTTACATTTTTAAATTTTAAGTTAATTTTAATTGAAATTTGAATTTAAATGTTCATATCTCCGCTTCTACTGGGAATTGAGAGTCGAATTTATGGTGAGAATAGGGTTGATACAGGACTATATTGAGGCAAAAGCGCGTTCCTGTATCTTGAGCCGTTTAGGAGATACCGAAGGTTACATTTTTAAATTTTAAGTTAATTTTAATTGAAATTTGAATTTAAATGTTCATATCTCCGCTTCTACTGGGAATTGAGAGTCGAATTTATGGTGAGAATAGGGTTGATACAGGACTATATTGAGGCAAAAGCGCGTTCCTGTATCTTGAGCCGTTTAGGAGATACCGAAGGTTACATTTTTAAATTTTAAGTTAATTTTAATTGAAATTTGAATTTAAATGTTCATATCTCCGCTTCTACTGGGAATTGAGAGTCGAAATTTATGGTGAGAATAGGGTTGATACAGGACTATATTGAGGCAAAAGCGCGTTCCTGTATCTTGAGCCGTTTAGGAGATACCGAAGGTTACATTTTTAAATTTTAAGTTAATTTTAATTGAAATTTGAATTTAAATGTTCATATCTCCGCTTCTACTGGGAATTGAGAGTCGAATTTATGGTGAGAATAGGGTTGATACAGGACTATATTGAGGCAAAAGCGCGTTCCTGTATCTTGAGCCGTTTAGGAGATACCGAAGGTTACATTTTTAAATTTTAAGTTAATTTTAATTGAAATTTGAATTTAAATGTTCATATCTCCGCTTCTACTGGGAATTGAGAGTCGAATTTATGGTGAGAATAGGGTTGATACAGGACTATATTGAGGCAAAAGCGCGTTCCTGTATCTTGAGCCGTTTAGGAGATACCGAAGGTTACATTTTTAAATTTTAAGTTAATTTTAATTGAAATTTGAATTTAAATGTTCATATCTCCGCTTCTACTGGGAATTGAGAGTCGAAATTTATGGTGAGAATAGGGTTGATACAGGACTATATTGAGGCAAAAGCGCGTTCCTGTATCTTGAGCCGTTTAGGAGATACCGAAGGTTACATTTTTAAATTTTAAGTTAATTTTAATTGAAATTTGAATTTAAATGTTCATATCTCCGCTTCTACTGGGAATTGAGAGTCGAAATTTATGGTGAGAATAGGGTTGATACAGGACTATATTGAGGCAAAAGCGCGTTCCTGTATCTTGAGCCGTTTAGGAGATACCGAAGGTTACATTTTTAAATTTTAAGTTAATTTTAATTGAAATTTGAATTTAAATGTTCATATCTCCGCTTCTACTGGGAATTGAGAGTCGAATTTATGGTGAGAATAGGGTTGATACAGGACTATATTGAGGCAAAAGCGCGTTCCTGTATCTTGAGCCGTTTAGGAGATACCGAAGGTTACATTTTTAAATTTTAAGTTAATTTTAATTGAAATTTGAATTTAAATGTTCATATCTCCGCTTCTACTGGGAATTGAGAGTCGAATTTATGGTGAGAATAGGGTTGATACAGGACTATATTGAGGCAAAAGCGCGTTCCTGTATCTTGAGCCGTTTAGGAGATACCGAAGGTTACATTTTTAAATTTTAAGTTAATTTTAATTGAAATTTGAATTTAAATGTTCATATCTCCGCTTCTACTGGGAATTGAGAGTCGAATTTATGGTGAGAATAGGGTTGATACAGGACTATATTGAGGCAAAAGCGCGTTCCTGTATCTTGAGCCGTTTAGGAGATACCGAAGGTTACATTTTTAAATTTTAAGTTAATTTTAATTGAAATTTGAATTTAAATGTTCATATCTCCGCTTCTACTGGGAATTGAGAGTCGAATTTATGGTGAGAATAGGGTTGATACAGGACTATATTGAGGCAAAAGCGCGTTCCTGTATCTTGAGCCGTTTAGGAGATACCGAAGGTTACATTTTTAAATTTTAAGTTAATTTTAATTGAAATTTGAATTTAAATGTTCATATCTCCGCTTCTACTGGGAATTGAGAGTCGAATTTATGGTGGAATAGGGTTGATACAGGACTATATTGAGGCAAAAGCGCGTTCCTGTATCTTGAGCCGTTTAGGAGATACCGAAGGTTACATTTTTAAATTTTAAGTTAATTTTAATTGAAATTTGAATTTAAATGTTCATATCTCCGCTTCTACTGGGAATTGAGAGTCGAATTTATGGTGAGAATAGGGTTGATACAGGACTATATTGAGGCAAAAGCGCGTTCCTGTATCTTGAGCCGTTTAGGAGATACCGAAGGTTACATTTTTAAATTTTAAGTTAATTTTAATTGAAATTTGAATTTAAATGTTCATATCTCCGCTTCTACTGGGAATTGAGAGTCGAAATTTATGGTGAGAATAGGGTTGATACAGGACTATATTGAGGCAAAAGCGCGTTCCTGTATCTTGAGCCGTTTAGGAGATACCGAAGGTTACATTTTTAAATTTTAAGTTAATTTTAATTGAAATTTGAATTTAAATGTTCATATCTCCGCTTCTACTGGGAATTGAGAGTCGAGATTTATGGTGAGAATAGGGTTGATACAGGACTATATTGAGGCAAAAGCGCGTTCCTGTATCTTGAGCCGTTTAGGAGATACCGAAGGTTACATTTTTAAATTTTAAGTTAATTTTAATTGAAATTTGAATTTAAATGTTCATATCTCCGCTTCTACTGGGAATTGAGAGTCGAGATTTATGGTGAGAATAGGGTTGATACAGGACTATATTGAGGCAAAAGCGCGTTCCTGTATCTTGAGCCGTTTAGGAGATACCGAAGGTTACATTTTTAAATTTTAAGTTAATTTTAATTGAAATTTGAATTTAAATGTTCATATCTCCGCTTCTACTGGGAATTGAGAGTCGAATTTATGGTGAGAATAGGGTTGATACAGGACTATATTGAGGCAAAAGCGCGTTCCTGTATCTTGAGCCGTTTAGGAGATACCGAAGGTTACATTTTTAAATTTTAAGTTAATTTTAATTGAAATTTGAATTTAAATGTTCATATCTCCGCTTCTACTGGGAATTGAGAGTCGAGATTTATGGTGAGAATAGGGTTGATACAGGACTATATTGAGGCAAAAGCGCGTTCCTGTATCTTGAGCCGTTTAGGAGATACCGAAGGTTACATTTTTAAATTTTAAGTTAATTTTAATTGAAATTTGAATTTAAATGTTCATATCTCCGCTTCTACTGGGAATTGAGAGTCGAGATTTATGGTGAGAATAGGGTTGATACAGGACTATATTGAGGCAAAAGCGCGTTCCTGTATCTTGAGCCGTTTAGGAGATACCGAAGGTTACATTTTTAAATTTTAAGTTAATTTTAATTGAAATTTGAATTTAAATGTTCATATCTCCGCTTCTACTGGGAATTGAGAGTCGAGATTTATGGTGAGAATAGGGTTGATACAGGACTATATTGAGGCAAAAGCGCGTTCCTGTATCTTGAGCCGTTTAGGAGATACCGAAGGTTACATTTTTAAATTTTAAGTTAATTTTAATTGAAATTTGAATTTAAATGTTCATATCTCCGCTTCTACTGGGAATTGAGAGTCGAGATTTATGGTGAGAATAGGGTTGATACAGGACTATATTGAGGCAAAAGCGCGTTCCTGTATCTTGAGCCGTTTAGGAGATACCGAAGGTTACATTTTTAAATTTTAAGTTAATTTTAATTGAAATTTGAATTTAAATGTTCATATCTCCGCTTCTACTGGGAATTGAGAGTCGAGATTTATGGTGAGAATAGGGTTGATACAGGACTATATTGAGGCAAAAGCGCGTTCCTGTATCTTGAGCCGTTTAGGAGATACCGAAGGTTACATTTTTAAATTTTAAGTTAATTTTAATTGAAATTTGAATTTAAATGTTCATATCTCCGCTTCTACTGGGAATTGAGAGTCGAATTTATGGTGAGAATAGGGTTGATACAGGACTATATTGAGGCAAAAGCGCGTTCCTGTATCTTGAGCCGTTTAGGAGATACCGAAGGTTACATTTTTAAATTTTAGTTAATTTTAATTGAAATTTGAATTTAAATGTTCATATTCCCTTCTACTGGGAATTGAGAGTCGAATTTATGGTGAGATAGGTTGATACAGGACTATATTGAGGCAAAAGCGCGTTCCTGTATCTTGAGCCGTTTAGGAGATACCGAAGGTTACATTTTTAAATTTTAAGTTAATTTTAATTGAAATTTGAATTTAAATGTTCATATCTCCGCTTCTACTGGAATTGAGAGTCGAATTTTTATAGGTTGATACAGGACTATTTCAAAAGGGTTCTGATCTTGACAGAGATACTGAACATTTAAATTAAATTTCAATTAATTAACTTAAAGGAATTTATTCTCACCATAAATCTCGACTCTCAATTCCCAGTAGAAGCGGAGATATGAACATTTAAATTCAAATTTCAATTAAAATTAACTTAAAATTTAAAAATGTAACCTTCGGTATCTCCTAAACGGCTCAAGATACAGGAACGCGCTTTTGCCTCAATATAGTCCTGTATCAACCCTATTCTCACCATAAATCTCGACTCTCAATTCCCAGTAGAAGCGGAGATATGAACATTTAAATTCAAATTTCAATTAAAATTAACTTAAAATTTAAAAATGTAACCTTCGGTATCTCCTAAACGGCTCAAGATACAGGAACGCGCTTTTGCCTCAATATAGTCCTGTATCAACCCTATTCTCACCATAAATCTCGACTCTCAATTCCCAGTAGAAGCGGAGATATGAACATTTAAATTCAAATTTCAATTAAAATTAACTTAAAATTTAAAAATGTAACCTTCGGTATCTCCTAAACGGCTCAAGATACAGGAACGCGCTTTTGCCTCAATATAGTCCTGTATCAACCCTATTCTCACCATAAATCTCGACTCTCAATTCCCAGTAGAAGCGGAGATATGAACATTTAAATTCAAATTTCAATTAAAATTAACTTAAAATTTAAAAATGTAACCTTCGGTATCTCCTAAACGGCTCAAGATACAGGAACGCGCTTTTGCCTCAATATAGTCCTGTATCAACCCTATTCTCACCATAAATCTCGACTCTCAATTCCCAGTAGAAGCGGAGATATGAACATTTAAATTCAAATTTCAATTAAAATTAACTTAAAATTTAAAAATGTAACCTTCGGTATCTCCTAAACGGCTCAAGATACAGGAACGCGCTTTTGCCTCAATATAGTCCTGTATCAACCCTATTCTCACCATAAATTCGACTCTCAATTCCCAGTAGAAGCGGAGATATGAACATTTAAATTCAAATTTCAATTAAAATTAACTTAAAATTTAAAAATGTAACCTTCGGTATCTCCTAAACGGCTCAAGATACAGGAACGCGCTTTTGCCTCAATATAGTCCTGTATCAACCCTATTCTCACCATAAATTCGACTCTCAATTCCCAGTAGAAGCGGAGATATGAACATTTAAATTCAAATTTCAATTAAAATTAACTTAAAATTTAAAAATGTAACCTTCGGTATCTCCTAAACGGCTCAAGATACAGGAACGCGCTTTTGCCTCAATATAGTCCTGTATCAACCCTATTCTCACCATAAATCTCGACTCTCAATTCCCAGTAGAAGCGGAGATATGAACATTTAAATTCAAATTTCAATTAAAATTAACTTAAAATTTAAAAATGTAACCTTCGGTATCTCCTAAACGGCTCAAGATACAGGAACGCGCTTTTGCCTCAATATAGTCCTGTATCAACCCTATTCTCACCATAAATCTCGACTCTCAATTCCCAGTAGAAGCGGAGATATGAACATTTAAATTCAAATTTCAATTAAAATTAACTTAAAATTTAAAAATGTAACCTTCGGTATCTCCTAAACGGCTCAAGATACAGGAACGCGCTTTTGCCTCAATATAGTCCTGTATCAACCCTATTCTCACCATAAATCTCGACTCTCAATTCCCAGTAGAAGCGGAGATATGAACATTTAAATTCAAATTTCAATTAAAATTAACTTAAAATTTAAAAATGTAACCTTCGGTATCTCCTAAACGGCTCAAGATACAGGAACGCGCTTTTGCCTCAATATAGTCCTGTATCAACCCTATTCTCACCATAAATCTCGACTCTCAATTCCCAGTAGAAGCGGAGATATGAACATTTAAATTCAAATTTCAATTAAAATTAACTTAAAATTTAAAAATGTAACCTTCGGTATCTCCTAAACGGCTCAAGATACAGGAACGCGCTTTTGCCTCAATATAGTCCTGTATCAACCCTATTCTCACCATAAATCTCGACTCTCAATTCCCAGTAGAAGCGGAGATATGAACATTTAAATTCAAATTTCAATTAAAATTAACTTAAAATTTAAAAATGTAACCTTCGGTATCTCCTAAACGGCTCAAGATACAGGAACGCGCTTTTGCCTCAATATAGTCCTGTATCAACCCTATTCTCACCATAAATCTCGACTCTCAATTCCCAGTAGAAGCGGAGATATGAACATTTAAATTCAAATTTCAATTAAAATTAACTTAAAATTTAAAAATGTAACCTTCGGTATCTCCTAAACGGCTCAAGATACAGGAACGCGCTTTTGCCTCAATATAGTCCTGTATCAACCCTATTCTCACCATAAATTCGACTCTCAATTCCCAGTAGAAGCGGAGATATGAACATTTAAATTCAAATTTCAATTAAAATTAACTTAAAATTTAAAAATGTAACCTTCGGTATCTCCTAAACGGCTCAAGATACAGGAACGCGCTTTTGCCTCAATATAGTCCTGTATCAACCCTATTCTCACCATAAATCTCGACTCTCAATTCCCAGTAGAAGCGGAGATATGAACATTTAAATTCAAATTTCAATTAAAATTAACTTAAAATTTAAAAATGTAACCTTCGGTATCTCCTAAACGGCTCAAGATACAGGAACGCGCTTTTGCCTCAATATAGTCCTGTATCAACCCTATTCTCACCATAAATTCGACTCTCAATTCCCAGTAGAAGCGGAGATATGAACATTTAAATTCAAATTTCAATTAAAATTAACTTAAAATTTAAAAATGTAACCTTCGGTATCTCCTAAACGGCTCAAGATACAGGAACGCGCTTTTGCCTCAATATAGTCCTGTATCAACCCTATTCTCACCATAAATCTCGACTCTCAATTCCCAGTAGAAGCGGAGATATGAACATTTAAATTCAAATTTCAATTAAAATTAACTTAAAATTTAAAAATGTAACCTTCGGTATCTCCTAAACGGCTCAAGATACAGGAACGCGCTTTTGCCTCAATATAGTCCTGTATCAACCCTATTCTCACCATAAATTCGACTCTCAATTCCCAGTAGAAGCGGAGATATGAACATTTAAATTCAAATTTCAATTAAAATTAACTTAAAATTTAAAAATGTAACCTTCGGTATCTCCTAAACGGCTCAAGATACAGGAACGCGCTTTTGCCTCAATATAGTCCTGTATCAACCCTATTCTCACCATAAATTCGACTCTCAATTCCCAGTAGAAGCGGAGATATGAACATTTAAATTCAAATTTCAATTAAAATTAACTTAAAATTTAAAAATGTAACCTTCGGTATCTCCTAAACGGCTCAAGATACAGGAACGCGCTTTTGCCTCAATATAGTCCTGTATCAACCCTATTCTCACCATAAATCTCGACTCTCAATTCCCAGTAGAAGCGGAGATATGAACATTTAAATTCAAATTTCAATTAAAATTAACTTAAAATTTAAAAATGTAACCTTCGGTATCTCCTAAACGGCTCAAGATACAGGAACGCGCTTTTGCCTCAATATAGTCCTGTATCAACCCTATTCTCACCATAAATCTCGACTCTCAATTCCCAGTAGAAGCGGAGATATGAACATTTAAATTCAAATTTCAATTAAAATTAACTTAAAATTTAAAAATGTAACCTTCGGTATCTCCTAAACGGCTCAAGATACAGGAACGCGCTTTTGCCTCAATATAGTCCTGTATCAACCCTATTCTCACCATAAATCTCGACTCTCAATTCCCAGTAGAAGCGGAGATATGAACATTTAAATTCAAATTTCAATTAAAATTAACTTAAAATTTAAAAATGTAACCTTCGGTATCTCCTAAACGGCTCAAGATACAGGAACGCGCTTTTGCCTCAATATAGTCCTGTATCAACCCTATTCTCACCATAAATCGACTCTCAATTCCCAGTAGAAGCGGAGATATGAACATTTAAATTCAAATTTCAATTAAAATTAACTTAAAATTTAAAAATGTAACCTTCGGTATCTCCTAAACGGCTCAAGATACAGGAACGCGCTTTTGCCTCAATATAGTCCTGTATCAACCCTATTCTCACCATAAATTCGACTCTCAATTCCCAGTAGAAGCGGAGATATGAACATTTAAATTCAAATTTCAATTAAAATTAACTTAAAATTTAAAAATGTAACCTTCGGTATCTCCTAAACGGCTCAAGATACAGGAACGCGCTTTTGCCTCAATATAGTCCTGTATCAACCCTATTCTCACCATAAATTCGACTCTCAATTCCCAGTAGAAGCGGAGATATGAACATTTAAATTCAAATTTCAATTAAAATTAACTTAAAATTTAAAAATGTAACCTTCGGTATCTCCTAAACGGCTCAAGATACAGGAACGCGCTTTTGCCTCAATATAGTCCTGTATCAACCCTATTCTCACCATAAATTCGACTCTCAATTCCCAGTAGAAGCGGAGATATGAACATTTAAATTCAAATTTCAATTAAAATTAACTTAAAATTTAAAAATGTAACCTTCGGTATCTCCTAAACGGCTCAAGATACAGGAACGCGCTTTTGCCTCAATATAGTCCTGTATCAACCCTATTCTCACCATAAATTTCGACTCTCAATTCCCAGTAGAAGCGGAGATATGAACATTTAAATTCAAATTTCAATTAAAATTAACTTAAAATTTAAAAATGTAACCTTCGGTATCTCCTAAACGGCTCAAGATACAGGAACGCGCTTTTGCCTCAATATAGTCCTGTATCAACCCTATTCTCACCATAAATTCGACTCTCAATTCCCAGTAGAAGCGGAGATATGAACATTTAAATTCAAATTTCAATTAAAATTAACTTAAAATTTAAAAATGTAACCTTCGGTATCTCCTAAACGGCTCAAGATACAGGAACGCGCTTTTGCCTCAATATAGTCCTGTATCAACCCTATTCTCACCATAAATTTCGACTCTCAATTCCCAGTAGAAGCGGAGATATGAACATTTAAATTCAAATTTCAATTAAAATTAACTTAAAATTTAAAAATGTAACCTTCGGTATCTCCTAAACGGCTCAAGATACAGGAACGCGCTTTTGCCTCAATATAGTCCTGTATCAACCCTATTCTCACCATAAATTCGACTCTCAATTCCCAGTAGAAGCGGAGATATGAACATTTAAATTCAAATTTCAATTAAAATTAACTTAAAATTTAAAAATGTAACCTTCGGTATCTCCTAAACGGCTCAAGATACAGGAACGCGCTTTTGCCTCAATATAGTCCTGTATCAACCCTATTCTCACCATAAATTTCGACTCTCAATTCCCAGTAGAAGCGGAGATATGAACATTTAAATTCAAATTTCAATTAAAATTAACTTAAAATTTAAAAATGTAACCTTCGGTATCTCCTAAACGGCTCAAGATACAGGAACGCGCTTTTGCCTCAATATAGTCCTGTATCAACCCTATTCTCACCATAAATTTCGACTCTCAATTCCCAGTAGAAGCGGAGATATGAACATTTAAATTCAAATTTCAATTAAAATTAACTTAAAATTTAAAAATGTAACCTTCGGTATCTCCTAAACGGCTCAAGATACAGGAACGCGCTTTTGCCTCAATATAGTCCTGTATCAACCCTATTCTCACCATAAATTTCGACTCTCAATTCCCAGTAGAAGCGGAGATATGAACATTTAAATTCAAATTTCAATTAAAATTAACTTAAAATTTAAAAATGTAACCTTCGGTATCTCCTAAACGGCTCAAGATACAGGAACGCGCTTTTGCCTCAATATAGTCCTGTATCAACCCTATTCTCACCATAAATTTCGACTCTCAATTCCCAGTAGAAGCGGAGATATGAACATTTAAATTCAAATTTCAATTAAAATTAACTTAAAATTTAAAAATGTAACCTTCGGTATCTCCTAAACGGCTCAAGATACAGGAACGCGCTTTTGCCTCAATATAGTCCTGTATCAACCCTATTCTCACCATAAATTTCGACTCTCAATTCCCAGTAGAAGCGGAGATATGAACATTTAAATTCAAATTTCAATTAAAATTAACTTAAAATTTAAAAATGTAACCTTCGGTATCTCCTAAACGGCTCAAGATACAGGAACGCGCTTTTGCCTCAATATAGTCCTGTATCAACCCTATTCTCACCATAAATTCGACTCTCAATTCCCAGTAGAAGCGGAGATATGAACATTTAAATTCAAATTTCAATTAAAATTAACTTAAAATTTAAAAATGTAACCTTCGGTATCTCCTAAACGGCTCAAGATACAGGAACGCGCTTTTGCCTCAATATAGTCCTGTATCAACCCTATTCTCACCATAAATTTCGACTCTCAATTCCCAGTAGAAGCGGAGATATGAACATTTAAATTCAAATTTCAATTAAAATTAACTTAAAATTTAAAAATGTAACCTTCGGTATCTCCTAAACGGCTCAAGATACAGGAACGCGCTTTTGCCTCAATATAGTCCTGTATCAACCCTATTCTCACCATAAATTTCGACTCTCAATTCCCAGTAGAAGCGGAGATATGAACATTTAAATTCAAATTTCAATTAAAATTAACTTAAAATTTAAAAATGTAACCTTCGGTATCTCCTAAACGGCTCAAGATACAGGAACGCGCTTTTGCCTCAATATAGTCCTGTATCAACCCTATTCTCACCATAAATTTCGACTCTCAATTCCCAGTAGAAGCGGAGATATGAACATTTAAATTCAAATTTCAATTAAAATTAACTTAAAATTTAAAAATGTAACCTTCGGTATCTCCTAAACGGCTCAAGATACAGGAACGCGCTTTTGCCTCAATATAGTCCTGTATCAACCCTATTCTCACCATAAATTTCGACTCTCAATTCCCAGTAGAAGCGGAGATATGAACATTTAAATTCAAATTTCAATTAAAATTAACTTAAAATTTAAAAATGTAACCTTCGGTATCTCCTAAACGGCTCAAGATACAGGAACGCGCTTTTGCCTCAATATAGTCCTGTATCAACCCTATTCTCACCATAAATTCGACTCTCAATTCCCAGTAGAAGCGGAGATATGAACATTTAAATTCAAATTTCAATTAAAATTAACTTAAAATTTAAAAATGTAACCTTCGGTATCTCCTAAACGGCTCAAGATACAGGAACGCGCTTTTGCCTCAATATAGTCCTGTATCAACCCTATTCTCACCATAAATTTCGACTCTCAATTCCCAGTAGAAGCGGAGATATGAACATTTAAATTCAAATTTCAATTAAAATTAACTTAAAATTTAAAAATGTAACCTTCGGTATCTCCTAAACGGCTCAAGATACAGGAACGCGCTTTTGCCTCAATATAGTCCTGTATCAACCCTATTCTCACCATAAATTCGACTCTCAATTCCCAGTAGAAGCGGAGATATGAACATTTAAATTCAAATTTCAATTAAAATTAACTTAAAATTTAAAAATGTAACCTTCGGTATCTCCTAAACGGCTCAAGATACAGGAACGCGCTTTTGCCTCAATATAGTCCTGTATCAACCCTATTCTCACCATAAATTTCGACTCTCAATTCCCAGTAGAAGCGGAGATATGAACATTTAAATTCAAATTTCAATTAAAATTAACTTAAAATTTAAAAATGTAACCTTCGGTATCTCCTAAACGGCTCAAGATACAGGAACGCGCTTTTGCCTCAATATAGTCCTGTATCAACCCTATTCTCACCATAAATTTCGACTCTCAATTCCCAGTAGAAGCGGAGATATGAACATTTAAATTCAAATTTCAATTAAAATTAACTTAAAATTTAAAAATGTAACCTTCGGTATCTCCTAAACGGCTCAAGATACAGGAACGCGCTTTTGCCTCAATATAGTCCTGTATCAACCCTATTCTCACCATAAATTTCGACTCTCAATTCCCAGTAGAAGCGGAGATATGAACATTTAAATTCAAATTTCAATTAAAATTAACTTAAAATTTAAAAATGTAACCTTCGGTATCTCCTAAACGGCTCAAGATACAGGAACGCGCTTTTGCCTCAATATAGTCCTGTATCAACCCTATTCTCACCATAAATTCGACTCTCAATTCCCAGTAGAAGCGGAGATATGAACATTTAAATTCAAATTTCAATTAAAATTAACTTAAAATTTAAAAATGTAACCTTCGGTATCTCCTAAACGGCTCAAGATACAGGAACGCGCTTTTGCCTCAATATAGTCCTGTATCAACCCTATTCTCACCATAAATTCGACTCTCAATTCCCAGTAGAAGCGGAGATATGAACATTTAAATTCAAATTTCAATTAAAATTAACTTAAAATTTAAAAATGTAACCTTCGGTATCTCCTAAACGGCTCAAGATACAGGAACGCGCTTTTGCCTCAATATAGTCCTGTATCAACCCTATTCTCACCATAAATTCGACTCTCAATTCCCAGTAGAAGCGGAGATATGAACATTTAAATTCAAATTTCAATTAAAATTAACTTAAAATTTAAAAATGTAACCTTCGGTATCTCCTAAACGGCTCAAGATACAGGAACGCGCTTTTGCCTCAATATAGTCCTGTATCAACCCTATTCTCACCATAAATTCGACTCTCAATTCCCAGTAGAAGCGGAGATATGAACATTTAAATTCAAATTTCAATTAAAATTAACTTAAAATTTAAAAATGTAACCTTCGGTATCTCCTAAACGGCTCAAGATACAGGAACGCGCTTTTGCCTCAATATAGTCCTGTATCAACCCTATTCTCACCATAAATTTCGACTCTCAATTCCCAGTAGAAGCGGAGATATGAACATTTAAATTCAAATTTCAATTAAAATTAACTTAAAATTTAAAAATGTAACCTTCGGTATCTCCTAAACGGCTCAAGATACAGGAACGCGCTTTTGCCTCAATATAGTCCTGTATCAACCCTATTCTCACCATAAATTCGACTCTCAATTCCCAGTAGAAGCGGAGATATGAACATTTAAATTCAAATTTCAATTAAAATTAACTTAAAATTTAAAAATGTAACCTTCGGTATCTCCTAAACGGCTCAAGATACAGGAACGCGCTTTTGCCTCAATATAGTCCTGTATCAACCCTATTCTCACCATAAATTTCGACTCTCAATTCCCAGTAGAAGCGGAGATATGAACATTTAAATTCAAATTTCAATTAAAATTAACTTAAAATTTAAAAATGTAACCTTCGGTATCTCCTAAACGGCTCAAGATACAGGAACGCGCTTTTGCCTCAATATAGTCCTGTATCAACCCTATTCTCACCATAAATTTCGACTCTCAATTCCCAGTAGAAGCGGAGATATGAACATTTAAATTCAAATTTCAATTAAAATTAACTTAAAATTTAAAAATGTAACCTTCGGTATCTCCTAAACGGCTCAAGATACAGGAACGCGCTTTTGCCTCAATATAGTCCTGTATCAACCCTATTCTCACCATAAATTCGACTCTCAATTCCCAGTAGAAGCGGAGATATGAACATTTAAATTCAAATTTCAATTAAAATTAACTTAAAATTTAAAAATGTAACCTTCGGTATCTCCTAAACGGCTCAAGATACAGGAACGCGCTTTTGCCTCAATATAGTCCTGTATCAACCCTATTCTCACCATAAATTTCGACTCTCAATTCCCAGTAGAAGCGGAGATATGAACATTTAAATTCAAATTTCAATTAAAATTAACTTAAAATTTAAAAATGTAACCTTCGGTATCTCCTAAACGGCTCAAGATACAGGAACGCGCTTTTGCCTCAATATAGTCCTGTATCAACCCTATTCTCACCATAAATTTCGACTCTCAATTCCCAGTAGAAGCGGAGATATGAACATTTAAATTCAAATTTCAATTAAAATTAACTTAAAATTTAAAAATGTAACCTTCGGTATCTCCTAAACGGCTCAAGATACAGGAACGCGCTTTTGCCTCAATATAGTCCTGTATCAACCCTATTCTCACCATAAATTCGACTCTCAATTCCCAGTAGAAGCGGAGATATGAACATTTAAATTCAAATTTCAATTAAAATTAACTTAAAATTTAAAAATGTAACCTTCGGTATCTCCTAAACGGCTCAAGATACAGGAACGCGCTTTTGCCTCAATATAGTCCTGTATCAACCCTATTCTCACCATAAATTTCGACTCTCAATTCCCAGTAGAAGCGGAGATATGAACATTTAAATTCAAATTTCAATTAAAATTAACTTAAAATTTAAAAATGTAACCTTCGGTATCTCCTAAACGGCTCAAGATACAGGAACGCGCTTTTGCCTCAATATAGTCCTGTATCAACCCTATTCTCACCATAAATTCGACTCTCAATTCCCAGTAGAAGCGGAGATATGAACATTTAAATTCAAATTTCAATTAAAATTAACTTAAAATTTAAAAATGTAACCTTCGGTATCTCCTAAACGGCTCAAGATACAGGAACGCGCTTTTGCCTCAATATAGTCCTGTATCAACCCTATTCTCACCATAAATTCGACTCTCAATTCCCAGTAGAAGCGGAGATATGAACATTTAAATTCAAATTTCAATTAAAATTAACTTAAAATTTAAAAATGTAACCTTCGGTATCTCCTAAACGGCTCAAGATACAGGAACGCGCTTTTGCCTCAATATAGTCCTGTATCAACCCTATTCTCACCATAAATTTCGACTCTCAATTCCCAGTAGAAGCGGAGATATGAACATTTAAATTCAAATTTCAATTAAAATTAACTTAAAATTTAAAAATGTAACCTTCGGTATCTCCTAAACGGCTCAAGATACAGGAACGCGCTTTTGCCTCAATATAGTCCTGTATCAACCCTATTCTCACCATAAATTTCGACTCTCAATTCCCAGTAGAAGCGGAGATATGAACATTTAAATTCAAATTTCAATTAAAATTAACTTAAAATTTAAAAATGTAACCTTCGGTATCTCCTAAACGGCTCAAGATACAGGAACGCGCTTTTGCCTCAATATAGTCCTGTATCAACCCTATTCTCACCATAAATTTCGACTCTCAATTCCCAGTAGAAGCGGAGATATGAACATTTAAATTCAAATTTCAATTAAAATTAACTTAAAATTTAAAAATGTAACCTTCGGTATCTCCTAAACGGCTCAAGATACAGGAACGCGCTTTTGCCTCAATATAGTCCTGTATCAACCCTATTCTCACCATAAATTTCGACTCTCAATTCCCAGTAGAAGCGGAGATATGAACATTTAAATTCAAATTTCAATTAAAATTAACTTAAAATTTAAAAATGTAACCTTCGGTATCTCCTAAACGGCTCAAGATACAGGAACGCGCTTTTGCCTCAATATAGTCCTGTATCAACCCTATTCTCACCATAAATTTCGACTCTCAATTCCCAGTAGAAGCGGAGATATGAACATTTAAATTCAAATTTCAATTAAAATTAACTTAAAATTTAAAAATGTAACCTTCGGTATCTCCTAAACGGCTCAAGATACAGGAACGCGCTTTTGCCTCAATATAGTCCTGTATCAACCCTATTCTCACCATAAATTTCGACTCTCAATTCCCAGTAGAAGCGGAGATATGAACATTTAAATTCAAATTTCAATTAAAATTAACTTAAAATTTAAAAATGTAACCTTCGGTATCTCCTAAACGGCTCAAGATACAGGAACGCGCTTTTGCCTCAATATAGTCCTGTATCAACCCTATTCTCACCATAAATTTCGACTCTCAATTCCCAGTAGAAGCGGAGATATGAACATTTAAATTCAAATTTCAATTAAAATTAACTTAAAATTTAAAAATGTAACCTTCGGTATCTCCTAAACGGCTCAAGATACAGGAACGCGCTTTTGCCTCAATATAGTCCTGTATCAACCCTATTCTCACCATAAATTTCGACTCTCAATTCCCAGTAGAAGCGGAGATATGAACATTTAAATTCAAATTTCAATTAAAATTAACTTAAAATTTAAAAATGTAACCTTCGGTATCTCCTAAACGGCTCAAGATACAGGAACGCGCTTTTGCCTCAATATAGTCCTGTATCAACCCTATTCTCACCATAAATTTCGACTCTCAATTCCCAGTAGAAGCGGAGATATGAACATTTAAATTCAAATTTCAATTAAAATTAACTTAAAATTTAAAAATGTAACCTTCGGTATCTCCTAAACGGCTCAAGATACAGGAACGCGCTTTTGCCTCAATATAGTCCTGTATCAACCCTATTCTCACCATAAATTTCGACTCTCAATTCCCAGTAGAAGCGGAGATATGAACATTTAAATTCAAATTTCAATTAAAATTAACTTAAAATTTAAAAATGTAACCTTCGGTATCTCCTAAACGGCTCAAGATACAGGAACGCGCTTTTGCCTCAATATAGTCCTGTATCAACCCTATTCTCACCATAAATTTCGACTCTCAATTCCCAGTAGAAGCGGAGATATGAACATTTAAATTCAAATTTCAATTAAAATTAACTTAAAATTTAAAAATGTAACCTTCGGTATCTCCTAAACGGCTCAAGATACAGGAACGCGCTTTTGCCTCAATATAGTCCTGTATCAACCCTATTCTCACCATAAATTTCGACTCTCAATTCCCAGTAGAAGCGGAGATATGAACATTTAAATTCAAATTTCAATTAAAATTAACTTAAAATTTAAAAAATGTAACCTTCGTATATCTCCTAAACGGCTCAAGATACAGGAACGCGCTTTTTGCCTCAATATAGTTCCTGTATCAACCCTATTCTCACCATAAATCTCGACTCTCAATTCCCAGTAGAAGCGGAGATATGAACATTTAAATTCAAATTTCAATTAAAAATTAACTTAAAATTAAAAATGTAACCTTCGGTATCTCCTAAACGGCTCAAGATACAGGAACGCGCTTTTGCCTCAATATAGTCCTGTATCAACCCTATTCTCACCATAAATTTCGACTCTCAATTCCCAGTAGAAGCGGAGATATGAACATTTAAATTCAAATTTCAATTAAAATTAACTTAAAATTTAAAAATGTAACCTTCGGTATCTCCTAAACGGCTCAAGATACAGGAACGCGCTTTTGCCTCAATATAGTCCTGTATCAACCCTATTCTCACCATAAATTTCGACTCTCAATTCCCAGTAGAAGCGGAGATATGAACATTTAAATTCAAATTTCAATTAAAATTAACTTAAAATTTAAAAATGTAACCTTCGGTATCTCCTAAACGGCTCAAGATACAGGAACGCGCTTTTGCCTCAATATAGTCCTGTATCAACCCTATTCTCACCATAAATTTCGACTCTCAATTCCCAGTAGAAGCGGAGATATGAACATTTAAATTCAAATTTCAATTAAAATTAACTTAAAATTTAAAAATGTAACCTTCGGTATCTCCTAAACGGCTCAAGATACAGGAACGCGCTTTTGCCTCAATATAGTCCTGTATCAACCCTATTCTCACCATAAATTCGACTCTCAATTCCCAGTAGAAGCGGAGATATGAACATTTAATTCAAATTTCAATTAAATTAACTTAAAAATTTAAAAATGTAACCTTCGGTATCTCCTAAACGGCTCAAGATACAGGAACGCGCTTTTGCCTCAATATAGTCCTGTATCAACCCTATTCTCACCATAAATCTCGACTCTCAATTCCCAGTAGAAGCGGAGATATGAACATTTAAATTCCAAATTTCAATTAAATTAACTAAAATTTAAAAATGTAACCTTCGGTATCTCCTAAACGGCTCAAGATACAGGAACGCGCTTTTGCCTCAATATAGTCCTGTATCAACCCTATTCTCACCATAAATCTCGACTCTCAATTCCCAGTAGAAGCGGAGATATGAACATTTAAATTCAAATTTCAATTAAAATTAACTTAAAATTTAAAAATGTAACCTTCGGTATCTCCTAAACGGCTCAAGATACAGGAACGCGCTTTTGCCTCAATATAGTCCTGTATCAACCCTATTCTCACCATAAATTTCGACTCTCAATTCCCAGTAGAAGCGGAGATATGAACATTTAAATTCAATTTCAATTAAAATTAACTTAAAATTTAAAAATGTAACCTTCGGTATCTCCTAAACGGCTCAAGATACAGGAACGCGCTTTTGCCTCAATATAGTCCTGTATCAACCTATTCCACCATAAATTTCGACTCTCAATTCCCAGTAGAAGCGGAGATATGAACATTTAAATTCAAATTTCAATTAAAATTAACTTAAAATTTAAAAATGTAACCTTCGGTATCTCCTAAACGGCTCAAGATACAGGAACGCGCTTTTGCCTCAATATAGTCCTGTATCAACCCTATTCTCACCATAAATTTCGACTCTCAATTCCCAGTAGAAGCGGAGATATGAACATTTAAATTCAAATTTCAATTAAAATTAACTTAAAATTTAAAAATGTAACTTCGGTATCTCCTAAACGGCTCAAGATACAGGAACGCGCTTTTGCCTCAATATAGTCCTGTATCAACCCTATTCTCACCATAAATCTCGACTCTCAATTCCCAGTAGAAGCGGAGATATGAACATTTAAATTCAAATTTCAATTAAAATTAACTTAAAATTTAAAATGTAACCTTCGGTATCTCCTAAACGGCTCAAGATACAGGAACGCGCTTTTGCCTCAATATAGTCCTGTATCAACCCTATTCTCACCATAAATTCGACTCTCAATTCCAGTAGAAGCGGAGATATGAACATTTAAATTCAAATTTCAATTAAAATTAACTTAAAATTTAAAAATGTAACCTTCGGTATCTCCTAAACGGCTCAAGATACAGGAACGCGCTTTTGCCTCAATATAGTCCTGTATCAACCCTATCCCACCATAAATTCGACTCTCAATTCCAGTAGAAGCGGAGATATGAACATTTAAATTCAAATTTCAATTAAAATTAACTTAAAATTTAAAAATGTAACCTTCGGTATCTCCTAAACGGCTCAAGATACAGGAACGCGCTTTTGCCTCAATATAGTCCTGTATCAACCCTATTCTCACCATAAATTCGACTCTCAATTCCCAGTAGAAGCGGAGATATGAACATTTAAATTCAAATTTCAATTAAAATTAACTTAAAATTTAAAAATGTAACCTTCGGTATCTCCTAAACGGCTCAAGATACAGGAACGCGCTTTTGCCTCAATATAGTCCTGTATCAACCCTATTCTCACCATAAATTTCGACTCTCAATTCCCAGTAGAAGCGGAGATATGAACATTTAAATTCAAATTTCAATTAAAATTAACTTAAAATTTAAAAATGTAACCTTCGGTATCTCCTAAACGGCTCAAGATACAGGAACGCGCTTTTGCCTCAATATAGTCCTGTATCAACCCTATTCTCACCATAAATCTCGACTCTCAATTCCCAGTAGAAGCGGAGATATGAACATTTAAATTCAAATTTCAATTAAAATTAACTTAAAATTTAAAAATGTAACCTTCGGTATCTCCTAAACGGCTCAAGATACAGGAACGCGCTTTTGCCTCAATATAGTCCTGTATCAACCCTATTCTCACCATAAATTCGACTCTCAATTCCCAGTAGAAGCGGAGATATGAACATTTAAATTCAAATTTCAATTAAAATTAACTTAAAATTTAAAAATGTAACCTTCGGTATCTCCTAAACGGCTCAAGATACAGGAACGCGCTTTTGCCTCAATATAGTCCTGTATCAACCCTATTCTCACCATAAATCTCGACTCTCAATTCCCAGTAGAAGCGGAGATATGAACATTTAAATTCAAATTTCAATTAAAATTAACTTAAAATTAAAAATGTAACCTTCGGTATCTCCTAAACGGCTCAAGATACAGGAACGCGCTTTTGCCTCAATATAGTCCTGTATCAACCCTATTCTCACCATAAATTCGACTCTCAATTCCCAGTAGAAGCGGAGATATGAACATTTAAATTCAAATTTCAATTAAAATTAACTTAAAATTTAAAAATGTAACCTTCGGTATCTCCTAAACGGCTCAAGATACAGGAACGCGCTTTTGCCTCAATATAGTCCTGTATCAACCCTATTCTCACCATAAATCTCGACTCTCAATTCCCAGTAGAAGCGGAGATATGAACATTTAAATTCAAATTTCAATTAAAATTAACTTAAAATTTAAAAATGTAACCTTCGGTATCTCCTAAACGGCTCAAGATACAGGAACGCGCTTTTGCCTCAATATAGTCCTGTATCAACCCTATCTCACCATAAATCTCGACTCTCAATTCCCAGTAGAAGCGGAGATATGAACATTTAAATTCAAATTTCAATTAAAATTAACTTAAAATTTAAAAATGTAACCTTCGGTATCTCCTAAACGGCTCAAGATACAGGAACGCGCTTTTGCCTCAATATAGTCCTGTATCAACCCTATTCTCACCATAAATCTCGACTCTCAATTCCCAGTAGAAGCGGAGATATGAACATTTAAATTCAAATTTCAATTAAAATTAACTTAAAATTTAAAAATGTAACCTTCGGTATCTCCTAAACGGCTCAAGATACAGGAACGCGCTTTTGCCTCAATATAGTCCTGTATCAACCCTATTCTCACCATAAATTCGACTCTCAATTCCCAGTAGAAGCGGAGATATGAACATTTAAATTCAAATTTCAATTAAAATTAACTTAAAATTTAAAAATGTAACCTTCGGTATCTCCTAAACGGCTCAAGATACAGGAACGCGCTTTTGCCTCAATATAGTCCTGTATCAACCCTATTCTCACCATAAATCTCGACTCTCAATTCCCAGTAGAAGCGGAGATATGAACATTTAAATTCAAATTTCAATTAAAATTAACTTAAAATTTAAAAATGTAACCTTCGGTATCTCCTAAACGGCTCAAGATACAGGAACGCGCTTTTGCCTCAATATAGTCCTGTATCAACCCTATTCTCACCATAAATCTCGACTCTCAATTCCCAGTAGAAGCGGAGATATGAACATTTAAATTCAAATTTCAATTAAAATTAACTTAAAATTTAAAAATGTAACCTTCGGTATCTCCTAAACGGCTCAAGATACAGGAACGCGCTTTTGCCTCAATATAGTCCTGTATCAACCCTATTCTCACCATAAATCTCGACTCTCAATTCCCAGTAGAAGCGGAGATATGAACATTTAAATTCAAATTTCAATTAAAATTAACTTAAAATTTAAAAATGTAACCTTCGGTATCTCCTAAACGGCTCAAGATACAGGAACGCGCTTTTGCCTCAATATAGTCCTGTATCAACCCTATTCTCACCATAAATTCGACTCTCAATTCCCAGTAGAAGCGGAGATATGAACATTTAAATTCAAATTTCAATTAAAATTAACTTAAAATTTAAAAATGTAACCTTCGGTATCTCCTAAACGGCTCAAGATACAGGAACGCGCTTTTGCCTCAATATAGTCCTGTATCAACCCTATTCTCACCATAAATCTCGACTCTCAATTCCCAGTAGAAGCGGAGATATGAACATTTAAATTCAAATTTCAATTAAAATTAACTTAAAATTTAAAAATGTAACCTTCGGTATCTCCTAAACGGCTCAAGATACAGGAACGCGCTTTTGCCTCAATATAGTCCTGTATCAACCCTATTCTCACCATAAATCTCGACTCTCAATTCCCAGTAGAAGCGGAGATATGAACATTTAAATTCAAATTTCAATTAAAATTAACTTAAAATTTAAAAATGTAACCTTCGGTATCTCCTAAACGGCTCAAGATACAGGAACGCGCTTTTGCCTCAATATAGTCCTGTATCAACCCTATTCTCACCATAAATCTCGACTCTCAATTCCCAGTAGAAGCGGAGATATGAACATTTAAATTCAAATTTCAATTAAAATTAACTTAAAATTTAAAAATGTAACCTTCGGTATCTCCTAAACGGCTCAAGATACAGGAACGCGCTTTTGCCTCAATATAGTCCTGTATCAACCCTATTCTCACCATAAATCTCGACTCTCAATTCCCAGTAGAAGCGGAGATATGAACATTTAAATTCAAATTTCAATTAAAATTAACTTAAAATTTAAAAATGTAACCTTCGGTATCTCCTAAACGGCTCAAGATACAGGAACGCGCTTTTGCCTCAATATAGTCCTGTATCAACCCTATTCTCACCATAAATTTCGACTCTCAATTCCCAGTAGAAGCGGAGATATGAACATTTAAATTCAAATTTCAATTAAAATTAACTTAAAATTAAAAATGTAACCTTCGGTATCTCCTAAACGGCTCAAGATACAGGAACGCGCTTTTGCCTCAATATAGTCCTGTATCAACCCTATTCTCACCATAAATCTCGACTCTCAATTCCCAGTAGAAGCGGAGATATGAACATTTAAATTCAAATTTCAATTAAAATTAACTTAAAATTTAAAAATGTAACCTTCGGTATCTCCTAAACGGCTCAAGATACAGGAACGCGCTTTTGCCTCAATATAGTCCTGTATCAACCCTATTCTCACCATAAATCTCGACTCTCAATTCCCAGTAGAAGCGGAGATATGAACATTTAAATTCAAATTTCAATTAAAATTAACTTAAAATTTAAAAATGTAACCTTCGGTATCTCCTAAACGGCTCAAGATACAGGAACGCGCTTTTGCCTCAATATAGTCCTGTATCAACCCTATTCTCACCATAAATCTCGACTCTCAATTCCCAGTAGAAGCGGAGATATGAACATTTAAATTCAAATTTCAATTAAAATTAACTTAAAATTTAAAAATGTAACCTTCGGTATCTCCTAAACGGCTCAAGATACAGGAACGCGCTTTTGCCTCAATATAGTCCTGTATCAACCCTATTCTCACCATAAATCTCGACTCTCAATTCCCAGTAGAAGCGGAGATATGAACATTTAAATTCAAATTTCAATTAAAATTAACTTAAAATTTAAAAATGTAACCTTCGGTATCTCCTAAACGGCTCAAGATACAGGAACGCGCTTTTGCCTCAATATAGTCCTGTATCAACCCTATTCTCACCATAAATCTCGACTCTCAATTCCCAGTAGAAGCGGAGATATGAACATTTAAATTCAAATTTCAATTAAAATTAACTTAAAATTTAAAAATGTAACCTTCGGTATCTCCTAAACGGCTCAAGATACAGGAACGCGCTTTTGCCTCAATATAGTCCTGTATCAACCCTATTCTCACCATAAATCTCGACTCTCAATTCCCAGTAGAAGCGGAGATATGAACATTTAAATTCAAATTTCAATTAAAATTAACTTAAAATTTAAAAATGTAACCTTCGGTATCTCCTAAACGGCTCAAGATACAGGAACGCGCTTTTGCCTCAATATAGTCCTGTATCAACCCTATTCTCACCATAAATCTCGACTCTCAATTCCCAGTAGAAGCGGAGATATGAACATTTAAATTCAAATTTCAATTAAAATTAACTTAAAATTTAAAAATGTAACCTTCGGTATCTCCTAAACGGCTCAAGATACAGGAACGCGCTTTTGCCTCAATATAGTCCTGTATCAACCCTATTCTCACCATAAATTCGACTCTCAATTCCCAGTAGAAGCGGAGATATGAACATTTAAATTCAAATTTCAATTAAAATTAACTTAAAATTTAAAAATGTAACCTTCGGTATCTCCTAAACGGCTCAAGATACAGGAACGCGCTTTTGCCTCAATATAGTCCTGTATCAACCCTATTCTCACCATAAATTCGACTCTCAATTCCCAGTAGAAGCGGAGATATGAACATTTAAATTCAAATTTCAATTAAAATTAACTTAAAATTTAAAAATGTAACCTTCGGTATCTCCTAAACGGCTCAAGATACAGGAACGCGCTTTTGCCTCAATATAGTCCTGTATCAACCCTATTCTCACCATAAATTCGACTCTCAATTCCCAGTAGAAGCGGAGATATGAACATTTAAATTCAAATTTCAATTAAAATTAACTTAAAATTTAAAAATGTAACCTTCGGTATCTCCTAAACGGCTCAAGATACAGGAACGCGCTTTTGCCTCAATATAGTCCTGTATCAACCCTATTCTCACCATAAATCTCGACTCTCAATTCCCAGTAGAAGCGGAGATATGAACATTTAAATTCAAATTTCAATTAAAATTAACTTAAAATTTAAAAATGTAACCTTCGGTATCTCCTAAACGGCTCAAGATACAGGAACGCGCTTTTGCCTCAATATAGTCCTGTATCAACCCTATTCTCACCATAAATCTCGACTCTCAATTCCCAGTAGAAGCGGAGATATGAACATTTAAATTCAAATTTCAATTAAAATTAACTTAAAATTTAAAAATGTAACCTTCGGTATCTCCTAAACGGCTCAAGATACAGGAACGCGCTTTTGCCTCAATATAGTCCTGTATCAACCCTATTCTCACCATAAATCTCGACTCTCAATTCCCAGTAGAAGCGGAGATATGAACATTTAAATTCAAATTTCAATTAAAATTAACTTAAAATTTAAAAATGTAACCTTCGGTATCTCCTAAACGGCTCAAGATACAGGAACGCGCTTTTGCCTCAATATAGTCCTGTATCAACCCTATTCTCACCATAAATCTCGACTCTCAATTCCCAGTAGAAGCGGAGATATGAACATTTAAATTCAAATTTCAATTAAAATTAACTTAAAATTTAAAAATGTAACCTTCGGTATCTCCTAAACGGCTCAAGATACAGGAACGCGCTTTTGCCTCAATATAGTCCTGTATCAACCCTATTCTCACCATAAATCTCGACTCTCAATTCCCAGTAGAAGCGGAGATATGAACATTTAAATTCAAATTTCAATTAAAATTAACTTAAAATTTAAAAATGTAACCTTCGGTATCTCCTAAACGGCTCAAGATACAGGAACGCGCTTTTGCCTCAATATAGTCCTGTATCAACCCTATTCTCACCATAAATTCGACTCTCAATTCCCAGTAGAAGCGGAGATATGAACATTTAAATTCAAATTTCAATTAAAATTAACTTAAAATTTAAAAATGTAACCTTCGGTATCTCCTAAACGGCTCAAGATACAGGAACGCGCTTTTGCCTCAATATAGTCCTGTATCAACCCTATTCTCACCATAAATTCGACTCTCAATTCCCAGTAGAAGCGGAGATATGAACATTTAAATTCAAATTTCAATTAAAATTAACTTAAAATTTAAAAATGTAACCTTCGGTATCTCCTAAACGGCTCAAGATACAGGAACGCGCTTTTGCCTCAATATAGTCCTGTATCAACCCTATTCTCACCATAAATCTCGACTCTCAATTCCCAGTAGAAGCGGAGATATGAACATTTAAATTCAAATTTCAATTAAAATTAACTTAAAATTTAAAAATGTAACCTTCGGTATCTCCTAAACGGCTCAAGATACAGGAACGCGCTTTTGCCTCAATATAGTCCTGTATCAACCCTATTCTCACCATAAATTCGACTCTCAATTCCCAGTAGAAGCGGAGATATGAACATTTAAATTCAAATTTCAATTAAAATTAACTTAAAATTTAAAAATGTAACCTTCGGTATCTCCTAAACGGCTCAAGATACAGGAACGCGCTTTTGCCTCAATATAGTCCTGTATCAACCCTATTCTCACCATAAATCTCGACTCTCAATTCCCAGTAGAAGCGGAGATATGAACATTTAAATTCAAATTTCAATTAAAATTAACTTAAAATTTAAAAATGTAACCTTCGGTATCTCCTAAACGGCTCAAGATACAGGAACGCGCTTTTGCCTCAATATAGTCCTGTATCAACCCTATTCTCACCATAAATCTCGACTCTCAATTCCCAGTAGAAGCGGAGATATGAACATTTAAATTCAAATTTCAATTAAAATTAACTTAAAATTTAAAAATGTAACCTTCGGTATCTCCTAAACGGCTCAAGATACAGGAACGCGCTTTTGCCTCAATATAGTCCTGTATCAACCCTATTCTCACCATAAATCTCGACTCTCAATTCCCAGTAGAAGCGGAGATATGAACATTTAAATTCAAATTTCAATTAAAATTAACTTAAAATTTAAAAATGTAACCTTCGGTATCTCCTAAACGGCTCAAGATACAGGAACGCGCTTTTGCCTCAATATAGTCCTGTATCAACCCTATTCTCACCATAAATCTCGACTCTCAATTCCCAGTAGAAGCGGAGATATGAACATTTAAATTCAAATTTCAATTAAAATTAACTTAAAATTTAAAAATGTAACCTTCGGTATCTCCTAAACGGCTCAAGATACAGGAACGCGCTTTTGCCTCAATATAGTCCTGTATCAACCCTATTCTCACCATAAATCTCGACTCTCAATTCCCAGTAGAAGCGGAGATATGAACATTTAAATTCAAATTTCAATTAAAATTAACTTAAAATTTAAAAATGTAACCTTCGGTATCTCCTAAACGGCTCAAGATACAGGAACGCGCTTTTGCCTCAATATAGTCCTGTATCAACCCTATTCTCACCATAAATCTCGACTCTCAATTCCCAGTAGAAGCGGAGATATGAACATTTAAATTCAAATTTCAATTAAAATTAACTTAAAATTTAAAAATGTAACCTTCGGTATCTCCTAAACGGCTCAAGATACAGGAACGCGCTTTTGCCTCAATATAGTCCTGTATCAACCCTATTCTCACCATAAATCTCGACTCTCAATTCCCAGTAGAAGCGGAGATATGAACATTTAAATTCAAATTTCAATTAAAATTAACTTAAAATTTAAAAATGTAACCTTCGGTATCTCCTAAACGGCTCAAGATACAGGAACGCGCTTTTGCCTCAATATAGTCCTGTATCAACCCTATTCTCACCATAAATCTCGACTCTCAATTCCCAGTAGAAGCGGAGATATGAACATTTAAATTCAAATTTCAATTAAAATTAACTTAAAATTTAAAAATGTAACCTTCGGTATCTCCTAAACGGCTCAAGATACAGGAACGCGCTTTTGCCTCAATATAGTCCTGTATCAACCCTATTCTCACCATAAATTCGACTCTCAATTCCCAGTAGAAGCGGAGATATGAACATTTAAATTCAAATTTCAATTAAAATTAACTTAAAATTTAAAAATGTAACCTTCGGTATCTCCTAAACGGCTCAAGATACAGGAACGCGCTTTTGCCTCAATATAGTCCTGTATCAACCCTATTCTCACCATAAATTCGACTCTCAATTCCCAGTAGAAGCGGAGATATGAACATTTAAATTCAAATTTCAATTAAAATTAACTTAAAATTTAAAAATGTAACCTTCGGTATCTCCTAAACGGCTCAAGATACAGGAACGCGCTTTTGCCTCAATATAGTCCTGTATCAACCTATTTCACCATAAATTCGACTCTCAATTCCCAGTAGAAGCGGAGATATCGAAGGTTACATTTTTAAATTTTAAGTTAATTTTAATTGAAATTTGAATTTAAATGTTCATATCTCCGCTTCTACTGGGAATTGAGAGTCGAATTTATGGTGAGAATAGGGTTGATACAGGACTATATTGAGGCAAAAGCGCGTTCCTGTATCTTGAGCCGTTTAGGAGATACCGAAGGTTACATTTTTAAATTTTAAGTTAATTTTAATTGAAATTTGAATTTAAATGTTCATATCTCCGCTTCTACTGGGAATTGAGAGTCGAGATTTATGGTGAGAATAGGGTTGATACAGGACTATATTGAGGCAAAAGCGCGTTCCTGTATCTTGAGCCGTTTAGGAGATACCGAAGGTTACATTTTTAAATTTTAAGTTAATTTTAATTGAAATTTGAATTTAAATGTTCATATCTCCGCTTCTACTGGGAATTGAGAGTCGAATTTATGGTGAGAATAGGGTTGATACAGGACTATATTGAGGCAAAAGCGCGTTCCTGTATCTTGAGCCGTTTAGGAGATACCGAAGGTTACATTTTTAAATTTTAAGTTAATTTTAATTGAAATTTGAATTTAAATGTTCATATCTCCGCTTCTACTGGGAATTGAGAGTCGAGATTTATGGTGAGAATAGGGTTGATACAGGACTATATTGAGGCAAAAGCGCGTTCCTGTATCTTGAGCCGTTTAGGAGATACCGAAGGTTACATTTTTAAATTTTAAGTTAATTTTAATTGAAATTTGAATTTAAATGTTCATATCTCCGCTTCTACTGGGAATTGAGAGTCGAGATTTATGGTGAGAATAGGGTTGATACAGGACTATATTGAGGCAAAAGCGCGTTCCTGTATCTTGAGCCGTTTAGGAGATACCGAAGGTTACATTTTTAAATTTTAAGTTAATTTTAATTGAAATTTGAATTTAAATGTTCATATCTCCGCTTCTACTGGGAATTGAGAGTCGAATTTATGGTGAGAATAGGGTTGATACAGGACTATATTGAGGCAAAAGCGCGTTCCTGTATCTTGAGCCGTTTAGGAGATACCGAAGGTTACATTTTTAAATTTTAAGTTAATTTTAATTGAAATTTGAATTTAAATGTTCATATCTCCGCTTCTACTGGGAATTGAGAGTCGAATTTATGGTGAGAATAGGGTTGATACAGGACTATATTGAGGCAAAAGCGCGTTCCTGTATCTTGAGCCGTTTAGGAGATACCGAAGGTTACATTTTTAAATTTTAAGTTAATTTTAATTGAAATTTGAATTTAAATGTTCATATCTCCGCTTCTACTGGGAATTGAGAGTCGAGATTTATGGTGAGAATAGGGTTGATACAGGACTATATTGAGGCAAAAGCGCGTTCCTGTATCTTGAGCCGTTTAGGAGATACCGAAGGTTACATTTTTAAATTTTAAGTTAATTTTAATTGAAATTTGAATTTAAATGTTCATATCTCCGCTTCTACTGGGAATTGAGAGTCGAATTTATGGTGAGAATAGGGTTGATACAGGACTATATTGAGGCAAAAGCGCGTTCCTGTATCTTGAGCCGTTTAGGAGATACCGAAGGTTACATTTTTAAATTTTAAGTTAATTTTAATTGAAATTTGAATTTAAATGTTCATATCTCCGCTTCTACTGGGAATTGAGAGTCGAATTTATGGTGAGAATAGGGTTGATACAGGACTATATTGAGGCAAAAGCGCGTTCCTGTATCTTGAGCCGTTTAGGAGATACCGAAGGTTACATTTTTAAATTTTAAGTTAATTTTAATTGAAATTTGAATTTAAATGTTCATATCTCCGCTTCTACTGGGAATTGAGAGTCGAAATTTATGGTGAGAATAGGGTTGATACAGGACTATATTGAGGCAAAAGCGCGTTCCTGTATCTTGAGCCGTTTAGGAGATACCGAAGGTTACATTTTTAAATTTTAAGTTAATTTTAATTGAAATTTGAATTTAAATGTTCATATCTCCGCTTCTACTGGGAATTGAGAGTCGAGATTTATGGTGAGAATAGGGTTGATACAGGACTATATTGAGGCAAAAGCGCGTTCCTGTATCTTGAGCCGTTTAGGAGATACCGAAGGTTACATTTTTAAATTTTAAGTTAATTTTAATTGAAATTTGAATTTAAATGTTCATATCTCCGCTTCTACTGGGAATTGAGAGTCGAGATTTATGGTGAGAATAGGGTTGATACAGGACTATATTGAGGCAAAAGCGCGTTCCTGTATCTTGAGCCGTTTAGGAGATACCGAAGGTTACATTTTTAAATTTTAAGTTAATTTTAATTGAAATTTGAATTTAAATGTTCATATCTCCGCTTCTACTGGGAATTGAGAGTCGAATTTATGGTGAGAATAGGGTTGATACAGGACTATATTGAGGCAAAAGCGCGTTCCTGTATCTTGAGCCGTTTAGGAGATACCGAAGGTTACATTTTTAAATTTTAAGTTAATTTTAATTGAAATTTGAATTTAAATGTTCATATCTCCGCTTCTACTGGGAATTGAGAGTCGAGATTTATGGTGAGAATAGGGTTGATACAGGACTATATTGAGGCAAAAGCGCGTTCCTGTATCTTGAGCCGTTTAGGAGATACCGAAGGTTACATTTTTAAATTTTAAGTTAATTTTAATTGAAATTTGAATTTAAATGTTCATATCTCCGCTTCTACTGGGAATTGAGAGTCGAGATTTATGGTGAGAATAGGGTTGATACAGGACTATATTGAGGCAAAAGCGCGTTCCTGTATCTTGAGCCGTTTAGGAGATACCGAAGGTTACATTTTTAAATTTTAAGTTAATTTTAATTGAAATTTGAATTTAAATGTTCATATCTCCGCTTCTACTGGGAATTGAGAGTCGAGATTTATGGTGAGAATAGGGTTGATACAGGACTATATTGAGGCAAAAGCGCGTTCCTGTATCTTGAGCCGTTTAGGAGATACCGAAGGTTACATTTTTAAATTTTAAGTTAATTTTAATTGAAATTTGAATTTAAATGTTCATATCTCCGCTTCTACTGGGAATTGAGAGTCGAGATTTATGGTGAGAATAGGGTTGATACAGGACTATATTGAGGCAAAAGCGCGTTCCTGTATCTTGAGCCGTTTAGGAGATACCGAAGGTTACATTTTTAAATTTTAAGTTAATTTTAATTGAAATTTGAATTTAAATGTTCATATCTCCGCTTCTACTGGGAATTGAGAGTCGAGATTTATGGTGAGAATAGGGTTGATACAGGACTATATTGAGGCAAAAGCGCGTTCCTGTATCTTGAGCCGTTTAGGAGATACCGAAGGTTACATTTTTAAATTTTAAGTTAATTTTAATTGAAATTTGAATTTAAATGTTCATATCTCCGCTTCTACTGGGAATTGAGAGTCGAGATTTATGGTGAGAATAGGGTTGATACAGGACTATATTGAGGCAAAAGCGCGTTCCTGTATCTTGAGCCGTTTAGGAGATACCGAAGGTTACATTTTTAAATTTTAAGTTAATTTTAATTGAAATTTGAATTTAAATGTTCATATCTCCGCTTCTACTGGGAATTGAGAGTCGAGATTTATGGTGAGAATAGGGTTGATACAGGACTATATTGAGGCAAAAGCGCGTTCCTGTATCTTGAGCCGTTTAGGAGATACCGAAGGTTACATTTTTAAATTTTAAGTTAATTTTAATTGAAATTTGAATTTAAATGTTCATATCTCCGCTTCTACTGGGAATTGAGAGTCGAGATTTATGGTGAGAATAGGGTTGATACAGGACTATATTGAGGCAAAAGCGCGTTCCTGTATCTTGAGCCGTTTAGGAGATACCGAAGGTTACATTTTTAAATTTTAAGTTAATTTTAATTGAAATTTGAATTTAAATGTTCATATCTCCGCTTCTACTGGGAATTGAGAGTCGAGATTTATGGTGAGAATAGGGTTGATACAGGACTATATTGAGGCAAAAGCGCGTTCCTGTATCTTGAGCCGTTTAGGAGATACCGAAGGTTACATTTTTAAATTTTAAGTTAATTTTAATTGAAATTTGAATTTAAATGTTCATATCTCCGCTTCTACTGGGAATTGAGAGTCGAGATTTATGGTGAGAATAGGGTTGATACAGGACTATATTGAGGCAAAAGCGCGTTCCTGTATCTTGAGCCGTTTAGGAGATACCGAAGGTTACATTTTTAAATTTTAAGTTAATTTTAATTGAAATTTGAATTTAAATGTTCATATCTCCGCTTCTACTGGGAATTGAGAGTCGAGATTTATGGTGAGAATAGGGTTGATACAGGACTATATTGAGGCAAAAGCGCGTTCCTGTATCTTGAGCCGTTTAGGAGATACCGAAGGTTACATTTTTAAATTTTAAGTTAATTTTAATTGAAATTTGAATTTAAATGTTCATATCTCCGCTTCTACTGGGAATTGAGAGTCGAGATTTATGGTGAGAATAGGGTTGATACAGGACTATATTGAGGCAAAAGCGCGTTCCTGTATCTTGAGCCGTTTAGGAGATACCGAAGGTTACATTTTTAAATTTTAAGTTAATTTTAATTGAAATTTGAATTTAAATGTTCATATCTCCGCTTCTACTGGGAATTGAGAGTCGAGATTTATGGTGAGAATAGGGTTGATACAGGACTATATTGAGGCAAAAGCGCGTTCCTGTATCTTGAGCCGTTTAGGAGATACCGAAGGTTACATTTTTAAATTTTAAGTTAATTTTAATTGAAATTTGAATTTAAATGTTCATATCTCCGCTTCTACTGGGAATTGAGAGTCGAGATTTATGGTGAGAATAGGGTTGATACAGGACTATATTGAGGCAAAAGCGCGTTCCTGTATCTTGAGCCGTTTAGGAGATACCGAAGGTTACATTTTTAAATTTTAAGTTAATTTTAATTGAAATTTGAATTTAAATGTTCATATCTCCGCTTCTACTGGGAATTGAGAGTCGAGATTTATGGTGAGAATAGGGTTGATACAGGACTATATTGAGGCAAAAGCGCGTTCCTGTATCTTGAGCCGTTTAGGAGATACCGAAGGTTACATTTTTAAATTTTAAGTTAATTTTAATTGAAATTTGAATTTAAATGTTCATATCTCCGCTTCTACTGGGAATTGAGAGTCGAGATTTATGGTGAGAATAGGGTTGATACAGGACTATATTGAGGCAAAAGCGCGTTCCTGTATCTTGAGCCGTTTAGGAGATACCGAAGGTTACATTTTTAAATTTTAAGTTAATTTTAATTGAAATTTGAATTTAAATGTTCATATCTCCGCTTCTACTGGGAATTGAGAGTCGAGATTTATGGTGAGAATAGGGTTGATACAGGACTATATTGAGGCAAAAGCGCGTTCCTGTATCTTGAGCCGTTTAGGAGATACCGAAGGTTACATTTTTAAATTTTAAGTTAATTTTAATTGAAATTTGAATTTAAATGTTCATATCTCCGCTTCTACTGGGAATTGAGAGTCGAGATTTATGGTGAGAATAGGGTTGATACAGGACTATATTGAGGCAAAAGCGCGTTCCTGTATCTTGAGCCGTTTAGGAGATACCGAAGGTTACATTTTTAAATTTTAAGTTAATTTTAATTGAAATTTGAATTTAAATGTTCATATCTCCGCTTCTACTGGGAATTGAGAGTCGAGATTTATGGTGAGAATAGGGTTGATACAGGACTATATTGAGGCAAAAGCGCGTTCCTGTATCTTGAGCCGTTTAGGAGATACCGAAGGTTACATTTTTAAATTTTAAGTTAATTTTAATTGAAATTTGAATTTAAATGTTCATATCTCCGCTTCTACTGGGAATTGAGAGTCGAGATTTATGGTGAGAATAGGGTTGATACAGGACTATATTGAGGCAAAAGCGCGTTCCTGTATCTTGAGCCGTTTAGGAGATACCGAAGGTTACATTTTTAAATTTTAAGTTAATTTTAATTGAAATTTGAATTTAAATGTTCATATCTCCGCTTCTACTGGGAATTGAGAGTCGAGATTTATGGTGAGAATAGGGTTGATACAGGACTATATTGAGGCAAAAGCGCGTTCCTGTATCTTGAGCCGTTTAGGAGATACCGAAGGTTACATTTTTAAATTTTAAGTTAATTTTAATTGAAATTTGAATTTAAATGTTCATATCTCCGCTTCTACTGGGAATTGAGAGTCGAGATTTATGGTGAGAATAGGGTTGATACAGGACTATATTGAGGCAAAAGCGCGTTCCTGTATCTTGAGCCGTTTAGGAGATACCGAAGGTTACATTTTTAAATTTTAAGTTAATTTTAATTGAAATTTGAATTTAAATGTTCATATCTCCGCTTCTACTGGGAATTGAGAGTCGAGATTTATGGTGAGAATAGGGTTGATACAGGACTATATTGAGGCAAAAGCGCGTTCCTGTATCTTGAGCCGTTTAGGAGATACCGAAGGTTACATTTTTAAATTTTAAGTTAATTTTAATTGAAATTTGAATTTAAATGTTCATATCTCCGCTTCTACTGGGAATTGAGAGTCGAGATTTATGGTGAGAATAGGGTTGATACAGGACTATATTGAGGCAAAAGCGCGTTCCTGTATCTTGAGCCGTTTAGGAGATACCGAAGGTTACATTTTTAAATTTTAAGTTAATTTTAATTGAAATTTGAATTTAAATGTTCATATCTCCGCTTCTACTGGGAATTGAGAGTCGAGATTTATGGTGAGAATAGGGTTGATACAGGACTATATTGAGGCAAAAGCGCGTTCCTGTATCTTGAGCCGTTTAGGAGATACCGAAGGTTACATTTTTAAATTTTAAGTTAATTTTAATTGAAATTTGAATTTAAATGTTCATATCTCCGCTTCTACTGGGAATTGAGAGTCGAGATTTATGGTGAGAATAGGGTTGATACAGGACTATATTGAGGCAAAAGCGCGTTCCTGTATCTTGAGCCGTTTAGGAGATACCGAAGGTTACATTTTTAAATTTTAAGTTAATTTTAATTGAAATTTGAATTTAAATGTTCATATCTCCGCTTCTACTGGGAATTGAGAGTCGAGATTTATGGTGAGAATAGGGTTGATACAGGACTATATTGAGGCAAAAGCGCGTTCCTGTATCTTGAGCCGTTTAGGAGATACCGAAGGTTACATTTTTAAATTTTAAGTTAATTTTAATTGAAATTTGAATTTAAATGTTCATATCTCCGCTTCTACTGGGAATTGAGAGTCGAGATTTATGGTGAGAATAGGGTTGATACAGGACTATATTGAGGCAAAAGCGCGTTCCTGTATCTTGAGCCGTTTAGGAGATACCGAAGGTTACATTTTTAAATTTTAAGTTAATTTTAATTGAAATTTGAATTTAAATGTTCATATCTCCGCTTCTACTGGGAATTGAGAGTCGAGATTTATGGTGAGAATAGGGTTGATACAGGACTATATTGAGGCAAAAGCGCGTTCCTGTATCTTGAGCCGTTTAGGAGATACCGAAGGTTACATTTTTAAATTTTAAGTTAATTTTAATTGAAATTTGAATTTAAATGTTCATATCTCCGCTTCTACTGGGAATTGAGAGTCGAGATTTATGGTGAGAATAGGGTTGATACAGGACTATATTGAGGCAAAAGCGCGTTCCTGTATCTTGAGCCGTTTAGGAGATACCGAAGGTTACATTTTTAAATTTTAAGTTAATTTTAATTGAAATTTGAATTTAAATGTTCATATCTCCGCTTCTACTGGGAATTGAGAGTCGAGATTTATGGTGAGAATAGGGTTGATACAGGACTATATTGAGGCAAAAGCGCGTTCCTGTATCTTGAGCCGTTTAGGAGATACCGAAGGTTACATTTTTAAATTTTAAGTTAATTTTAATTGAAATTTGAATTTAAATGTTCATATCTCCGCTTCTACTGGGAATTGAGAGTCGAGATTTATGGTGAGAATAGGGTTGATACAGGACTATATTGAGGCAAAAGCGCGTTCCTGTATCTTGAGCCGTTTAGGAGATACCGAAGGTTACATTTTTAAATTTTAAGTTAATTTTAATTGAAATTTGAATTTAAATGTTCATATCTCCGCTTCTACTGGGAATTGAGAGTCGAGATTTATGGTGAGAATAGGGTTGATACAGGACTATATTGAGGCAAAAGCGCGTTCCTGTATCTTGAGCCGTTTAGGAGATACCGAAGGTTACATTTTTAAATTTTAAGTTAATTTTAATTGAAATTTGAATTTAAATGTTCATATCTCCGCTTCTACTGGGAATTGAGAGTCGAGATTTATGGTGAGAATAGGGTTGATACAGGACTATATTGAGGCAAAAGCGCGTTCCTGTATCTTGAGCCGTTTAGGAGATACCGAAGGTTACATTTTTAAATTTTAAGTTAATTTTAATTGAAATTTGAATTTAAATGTTCATATCTCCGCTTCTACTGGGAATTGAGAGTCGAGATTTATGGTGAGAATAGGGTTGATACAGGACTATATTGAGGCAAAAGCGCGTTCCTGTATCTTGAGCCGTTTAGGAGATACCGAAGGTTACATTTTTAAATTTTAAGTTAATTTTAATTGAAATTTGAATTTAAATGTTCATATCTCCGCTTCTACTGGGAATTGAGAGTCGAGATTTATGGTGAGAATAGGGTTGATACAGGACTATATTGAGGCAAAAGCGCGTTCCTGTATCTTGAGCCGTTTAGGAGATACCGAAGGTTACATTTTTAAATTTTAAGTTAATTTTAATTGAAATTTGAATTTAAATGTTCATATCTCCGCTTCTACTGGGAATTGAGAGTCGAGATTTATGGTGAGAATAGGGTTGATACAGGACTATATTGAGGCAAAAGCGCGTTCCTGTATCTTGAGCCGTTTAGGAGATACCGAAGGTTACATTTTTAAATTTTAAGTTAATTTTAATTGAAATTTGAATTTAAATGTTCATATCTCCGCTTCTACTGGGAATTGAGAGTCGAGATTTATGGTGAGAATAGGGTTGATACAGGACTATATTGAGGCAAAAGCGCGTTCCTGTATCTTGAGCCGTTTAGGAGATACCGAAGGTTACATTTTTAAATTTTAAGTTAATTTTAATTGAAATTTGAATTTAAATGTTCATATCTCCGCTTCTACTGGGAATTGAGAGTCGAGATTTATGGTGAGAATAGGGTTGATACAGGACTATATTGAGGCAAAAGCGCGTTCCTGTATCTTGAGCCGTTTAGGAGATACCGAAGGTTACATTTTTAAATTTTAAGTTAATTTTAATTGAAATTTGAATTTAAATGTTCATATCTCCGCTTCT
Organism: Harpegnathos saltator; assembly: GCF_003227715.2. Lineage (NCBI taxonomy): Eukaryota > Metazoa > Arthropoda > Insecta > Hymenoptera > Formicidae > Harpegnathos > Harpegnathos saltator. Next base: position 4,481 of record NW_020230174.1, on the reverse strand, counting down.
ACTGGGAATTGAGAGTCGAGATTTATGGTGAGAATAGGGTTGATACAGGACTATATTGAGGCAAAAGCGCGTTCCTGTATCTTGAGCCGTTTAGGAGATACCGAAGGTTACATTTTTAAATTTTAAGTTAATTTTAATTGAAATTTGAATTTAAATGTTCATATCTCCGCTTCTACTGGGAATTGAGAGTCGAGATTTATGGTGAGAATAGGGTTGATACAGGACTATATTGAGGCAAAAGCGCGTTCCTGTATCTTGAGCCGTTTAGGAGATACCGAAGGTTACATTTTTAAATTTTAAGTTAATTTTAATTGAAATTTGAATTTAAATGTTCATATCTCCGCTTCTACTGGGAATTGAGAGTCGAGATTTATGGTGAGAATAGGGTTGATACAGGACTATATTGAGGCAAAAGCGCGTTCCTGTATCTTGAGCCGTTTAGGAGATACCGAAGGTTACATTTTTAAATTTTAAGTTAATTTTAATTGAAATTTGAATTTAAATGTTCATATCTCCGCTTCTACTGGGAATTGAGAGTCGAGATTTATGGTGAGAATAGGGTTGATACAGGACTATATTGAGGCAAAAGCGCGTTCCTGTATCTTGAGCCGTTTAGGAGATACCGAAGGTTACATTTTTAAATTTTAAGTTAATTTTAATTGAAATTTGAATTTAAATGTTCATATCTCCGCTTCTACTGGGAATTGAGAGTCGAGATTTATGGTGAGAATAGGGTTGATACAGGACTATATTGAGGCAAAAGCGCGTTCCTGTATCTTGAGCCGTTTAGGAGATACCGAAGGTTACATTTTTAAATTTTAAGTTAATTTTAATTGAAATTTGAATTTAAATGTTCATATCTCCGCTTCTACTGGGAATTGAGAGTCGAGATTTATGGTGAGAATAGGGTTGATACAGGACTATATTGAGGCAAAAGCGCGTTCCTGTATCTTGAGCCGTTTAGGAGATACCGAAGGTTACATTTTTAAATTTTAAGTTAATTTTAATTGAAATTTGAATTTAAATGTTCATATCTCCGCTTCTACTGGGAATTGAGAGTCGAGATTTATGGTGAGAATAGGGTTGATACAGGACTATATTGAGGCAAAAGCGCGTTCCTGTATCTTGAGCCGTTTAGGAGATACCGAAGGTTACATTTTTAAATTTTAAGTTAATTTTAATTGAAATTTGAATTTAAATGTTCATATCTCCGCTTCTACTGGGAATTGAGAGTCGAGATTTATGGTGAGAATAGGGTTGATACAGGACTATATTGAGGCAAAAGCGCGTTCCTGTATCTTGAGCCGTTTAGGAGATACCGAAGGTTACATTTTTAAATTTTAAGTTAATTTTAATTGAAATTTGAATTTAAATGTTCATATCTCCGCTTCTACTGGGAATTGAGAGTCGAGATTTATGGTGAGAATAGGGTTGATACAGGACTATATTGAGGCAAAAGCGCGTTCCTGTATCTTGAGCCGTTTAGGAGATACCGAAGGTTACATTTTTAAATTTTAAGTTAATTTTAATTGAAATTTGAATTTAAATGTTCATATCTCCGCTTCTACTGGGAATTGAGAGTCGAGATTTATGGTGAGAATAGGGTTGATACAGGACTATATTGAGGCAAAAGCGCGTTCCTGTATCTTGAGCCGTTTAGGAGATACCGAAGGTTACATTTTTAAATTTTAAGTTAATTTTAATTGAAATTTGAATTTAAATGTTCATATCTCCGCTTCTACTGGGAATTGAGAGTCGAGATTTATGGTGAGAATAGGGTTGATACAGGACTATATTGAGGCAAAAGCGCGTTCCTGTATCTTGAGCCGTTTAGGAGATACCGAAGGTTACATTTTTAAATTTTAAGTTAATTTTAATTGAAATTTGAATTTAAATGTTCATATCTCCGCTTCTACTGGGAATTGAGAGTCGAGATTTATGGTGAGAATAGGGTTGATACAGGACTATATTGAGGCAAAAGCGCGTTCCTGTATCTTGAGCCGTTTAGGAGATACCGAAGGTTACATTTTTAAATTTTAAGTTAATTTTAATTGAAATTTGAATTTAAATGTTCATATCTCCGCTTCTACTGGGAATTGAGAGTCGAGATTTATGGTGAGAATAGGGTTGATACAGGACTATATTGAGGCAAAAGCGCGTTCCTGTATCTTGAGCCGTTTAGGAGATACCGAAGGTTACATTTTTAAATTTTAAGTTAATTTTAATTGAAATTTGAATTTAAATGTTCATATCTCCGCTTCTACTGGGAATTGAGAGTCGAGATTTATGGTGAGAATAGGGTTGATACAGGACTATATTGAGGCAAAAGCGCGTTCCTGTATCTTGAGCCGTTTAGGAGATACCGAAGGTTACATTTTTAAATTTTAAGTTAATTTTAATTGAAATTTGAATTTAAATGTTCATATCTCCGCTTCTACTGGGAATTGAGAGTCGAGATTTATGGTGAGAATAGGGTTGATACAGGACTATATTGAGGCAAAAGCGCGTTCCTGTATCTTGAGCCGTTTAGGAGATACCGAAGGTTACATTTTTAAATTTTAAGTTAATTTTAATTGAAATTTGAATTTAAATGTTCATATCTCCGCTTCTACTGGGAATTGAGAGTCGAGATTTATGGTGAGAATAGGGTTGATACAGGACTATATTGAGGCAAAAGCGCGTTCCTGTATCTTGAGCCGTTTAGGAGATACCGAAGGTTACATTTTTAAATTTTAAGTTAATTTTAATTGAAATTTGAATTTAAATGTTCATATCTCCGCTTCTACTGGGAATTGAGAGTCGAGATTTATGGTGAGAATAGGGTTGATACAGGACTATATTGAGGCAAAAGCGCGTTCCTGTATCTTGAGCCGTTTAGGAGATACCGAAGGTTACATTTTTAAATTTTAAGTTAATTTTAATTGAAATTTGAATTTAAATGTTCATATCTCCGCTTCTACTGGGAATTGAGAGTCGAGATTTATGGTGAGAATAGGGTTGATACAGGACTATATTGAGGCAAAAGCGCGTTCCTGTATCTTGAGCCGTTTAGGAGATACCGAAGGTTACATTTTTAAATTTTAAGTTAATTTTAATTGAAATTTGAATTTAAATGTTCATATCTCCGCTTCTACTGGGAATTGAGAGTCGAGATTTATGGTGAGAATAGGGTTGATACAGGACTATATTGAGGCAAAAGCGCGTTCCTGTATCTTGAGCCGTTTAGGAGATACCGAAGGTTACATTTTTAAATTTTAAGTTAATTTTAATTGAAATTTGAATTTAAATGTTCATATCTCCGCTTCTACTGGGAATTGAGAGTCGAGATTTATGGTGAGAATAGGGTTGATACAGGACTATATTGAGGCAAAAGCGCGTTCCTGTATCTTGAGCCGTTTAGGAGATACCGAAGGTTACATTTTTAAATTTTAAGTTAATTTTAATTGAAATTTGAATTTAAATGTTCATATCTCCGCTTCTACTGGGAATTGAGAGTCGAGATTTATGGTGAGAATAGGGTTGATACAGGACTATATTGAGGCAAAAGCGCGTTCCTGTATCTTGAGCCGTTTAGGAGATACCGAAGGTTACATTTTTAAATTTTAAGTTAATTTTAATTGAAATTTGAATTTAAATGTTCATATCTCCGCTTCTACTGGGAATTGAGAGTCGAGATTTATGGTGAGAATAGGGTTGATACAGGACTATATTGAGGCAAAAGCGCGTTCCTGTATCTTGAGCCGTTTAGGAGATACCGAAGGTTACATTTTTAAATTTTAAGTTAATTTTAATTGAAATTTGAATTTAAATGTTCATATCTCCGCTTCTACTGGGAATTGAGAGTCGAGATTTATGGTGAGAATAGGGTTGATACAGGACTATATTGAGGCAAAAGCGCGTTCCTGTATCTTGAGCCGTTTAGGAGATACCGAAGGTTACATTTTTAAATTTTAAGTTAATTTTAATTGAAATTTGAATTTAAATGTTCATATCTCCGCTTCTACTGGGAATTGAGAGTCGAGATTTATGGTGAGAATAGGGTTGATACAGGACTATATTGAGGCAAAAGCGCGTTCCTGTATCTTGAGCCGTTTAGGAGATACCGAAGGTTACATTTTTAAATTTTAAGTTAATTTTAATTGAAATTTGAATTTAAATGTTCATATCTCCGCTTCTACTGGGAATTGAGAGTCGAAATTTATGGTGAGAATAGGGTTGATACAGGACTATATTGAGGCAAAAGCGCGTTCCTGTATCTTGAGCCGTTTAGGAGATACCGAAGGTTACATTTTTAAATTTTAAGTTAATTTTAATTGAAATTTGAATTTAAATGTTCATATCTCCGCTTCTACTGGGAATTGAGAGTCGAGATTTATGGTGAGAATAGGGTTGATACAGGACTATATTGAGGCAAAAGCGCGTTCCTGTATCTTGAGCCGTTTAGGAGATACCGAAGGTTACATTTTTTAATTTTTTAAGTT
>NW_020230173.1:55000-87500 GCF_003227715.2 Harpegnathos saltator | reverse complement strand
GGGCCCCGAGAGCGGACCGAGATCGACTGTACACGGACCCGTTATGCGACTTGGCGCAAGAATGCCGCCGAGCCGGCCTCCGTGTAGCTGGGCGTTATGCCGCTCGCGCGCGCATGCCTTCCTCTCTTTCGCCGCGGTTCCTACTCGCTCTCACGAGGAATGTCGGTGGAGATCCTCTCTCGTCGCGCGCGCGCGCGCGCGCGCGCATTTTGATGAAGCTCGCTAAGATTGGACAAATTTAACTTTGCGCGCGCGCGCGGTGCACTTCGCATCGTCGGATTTTCATTGAATTCTCTTTCGTCATTATTTGGTGTTATTATTTGGAGCCACGAAAGATCGATTTGTTTTCCTTCCTCTTATTGTTTCGTCCTTTTTCGTAATTTTTATGATAGATATAAACACGAAAAGGAGGAGGAAAATATATACTCGAGAACTCGAGTGGATAACGACAGAGAAGTAAAGTCTCAGTAAAGTCTCGCCTGCGGAAAATGGAAATATCTAACGATGCTCCGCTTGCAAATTAATGCACACGTTACACGAATGTGTGTGAACACGCGCGAGCGCGAGATTCAGCAGACGAAGCAGTCGGCCGTAATCGCCGCTGCGCGCGTGCATCGCGGTGCTTTTCGTTCCTCGTCTTTTCAAGCAAGCTTGCTAGTCGCCGTTTGATCGTCTCTTGCGCGCAAGATAGAAGATATTGTGCGCGGTCCTTTAGACAGTTCCTCCTCTTCTCCGCGCGAGGCAGCACAACAGTCATAGTGCTCCTCCTCCTCTTATTGACGGCTCTTCGAGAGCTTCGGACTCTCGATGCATCCGCGTTTTTGGCATGCCTTTACGCTCGGCGCCCGCCTTCTCCCCGCGTCGGGGGGGCTCTTTTCGCTCTCGGCGTGTATGACGCCGCCCTGTACAAGCGGACCGTGTGCTCATATAAGGCACACGTGTATCTACTCGACGATGCGAGAGAGTAAGTTTCTTGGAACGCGTGATTCAGCTGTCGGGGACATTAAGAGAGCGAGAAGCTCGTCGACTCATGAGTCCGCTCATACGCCCCATTCGGCGTTTAATGAATTAACAAGGGCTCGTCGGCATTATAGGCGTGTCTCGACGCCTAAGAGATCAATTAAAGTCACGTAGCGGGTCAATGGGCGGCAAAGGATGCATTCTCCTCGGTTCGAATTTAGTTCAAATTGAATTCGAGACGAGACGAGACGAGACGAGACGAGACGAGACGGGACGGGACGGGACGGGACGGGACGGCGGATGCGCTCGAATCGAGAATTTAGAAAAGGAGACGAGCGAGGATTGAAGTCAGATTCGGGTCCGAGCTCTCGACGTCAATCAGTTTTGCGCGCGCGCGTTTGTCTAGTCGCTAGTCGTGACTCTCCTCCAAGAGATTGCGTTTTCTTCTCTTTTTCGTGTCTCTCGATCGAGTTCCTCACACTGGATGTTGCTTCTCGTTTTCGATGCTTCGACTTTTGCTGCGAATCGCTCGGGCGGGCGTTGCTGAAGCAACTGGAGCTTTCTTCCTCTTGGAGCTTTCTATGCAACATAATGACGAGTGTACGCGTAGAATGACCTCATCTCAACCGCGTGGCGCGTGGCGCGTTCGCGTCACTCTGTTTTCTTTCCGTTTCTAATTTCAGGCGGAGGCAAGAGTGACGACCGGCTCTCTTTCTCTCTCTCTCTCTCTCTCTCTCTCTCTCTCTCTCTCTCTCTCGCATGTATGTGCGTACGTGCGTATACCCGACCCGCGATTGCCGCACGCAACGACATGGTCCACGATTGCAAGTGCAGCGATCGGCGGCCGACCGCGTGTCGCGTCATCGACCCGCGATCGCGCGCTTGTATGCGCGTCGCCGCGGCTGTATGCATTACCATACACGCGCCAACTTGCTTTTTGCAGCGTCGAGTTTTTACATCTTTTCTTCTTTTTTATTCCGAGAAAGAGAGGAAAGGAAAGAAGAAGGAAGGAGGCAGTCAGAGAGAGAGAGAGAGAGAGAGAGAGAGAGAGAGAGAGAGGGAGGGAGGGGGCGCATGTGACAGCAACTACTGAACGGTAGTGTATAGGTGCGTCTGGCCGTCGCGGCCGTCGCGTCGAGCGAATTGGTCCATGAACGACCCTTCCTGACACGCACCGACCACGGGGGCACCCACGTATCCATTCTCCGTTTACCATATGCGGGGAGTTCGGTCTCGCGGTTAGGAGCGAGCGCGCGCGCGCTTCCATCGTGTCTTAAACCTTGCTGTGGTACCAGGCGTATGCGTCGCGGCGCTCAGTCTCCTCGCGGATCGTCAGTTTGAAAGGGTCGCTCGATCTGTCCACTCTGCTGTCGCCGTTGTCGCTGCCCGTCCGATTTTGCTTTCCGCTCGTTCTCGTGACCGGATCGTTCTGACGTCGATCCCAACTGCAGGTTCGTGCCGCATTATTGCAGTGCGTATGACTTAGAGAAAGATAAAAGCTGCTATTTCCGCAGGATAATTCCGCTCGGACGGTGAAGAAATTGAGCATTAGTTCAAGCCGGTTAACTACTTTTGCTTTTTCTTTTTGTTGATGTTCTCGCGCTGCTGTGCGGTGTATTTCGCGCCCAATAATAATTCTTGATAATCGATGGGGTTCAATTACCTTTCGTTGTTATTTTTCGCAGGAGATTAATTCCATTTTCTTTTTTTTCTTTGCCTTTTTTCTCTCGAGGATGTACGAGGATGGAGTTTTTTCCATGCGAACTGCGGGGACACCTTTATTATGGGGGGAGCAAATGGAAATTGAGAAATATCGTTCGAGTCAGACGATAAAATAAAATTATATTTTCACGCCTTCGCAATGTGTCTTATAGCCGTTGCTACAGCGGCGGTAATTTCTAGTCCTAGTTGTTAGCCTAATATGACGGGTGATCGATTACAAATTTGACGGACACGCGAGTGTAGGGTGTAGGATAGTTGCCATGGTCGGGCGTAACTGTAATATCGAGTTGCCGAGTTCCTTACTTAGGCATGCATCAAGGCCGCCGATTTCCTAATCTCCCACGGTATATATCGATCGATTGTCCTTTTCACTCCCATGTGCCACGTCGTTTCTCTCGTCCCATTCCCATTATTTTTCTACAATTTCTCGAGCTTCCCCACGACTTGATAGCCATGCCTCTAATCCCTCCTAAGGACGCAAGGCATGCATCAGGGGCATGCACACGATATTACATTTCAACTAGGATAGTATTGTTAGTGACAACGAGCAAGAATATAGCTGATAGAATATTTGAACATGATCATTGAAGTTGTATCGTTGGCGATAGTTGCGCGCGACGTTCGTGTCAATCAGAACCAGAATACCAGAAATACTATTCCTCGTACCAATGCTCGTAGGTGAAATTTTCTTACAGGGTTTCTTTCAGATATATCCAAGTACTTATCTAGATTATCGTCAAGAGTCCTTTCTGTTCGCTTCGTTCCTCATTTGTTTGTCAACGAGAATTGAGAATTTGAGAATTTTATTCGCATATTGCGCATTGTCGTTGCCGTAGGTTTTCCATCCCCGTGCTGTCACTGACGGGAGCACGCAACGGACGAGACGGAAGGAGTCGGGCGTTTTTCGACAATTCACAAAGTGCCATATCGTATGCGCGAGGTCGAGCGCGGATATACGGCGGCACACGGCGGCGATTCTCTCGTATTTGCATACATTGTGGTGGTGCGCGCGCGCGCGCGCGCGACAGGTTGGAATTCGAAGGTGAGAGAATCCTTGGCCGATTCCACGAACGCGACGCTAGAGGGTCCGAGAGAAACTGATCAGAATCGTTCCAGCATCCGAAGTAGGCATACACGTCGTCGCGCGCGTCGGCCGTAGTAAATAGCGCGGCAATAATCGGCGAATGATCCCGCGTCGGGCATTCCGTCGCGTCGCGTCGCGTCGCGCCGAGCAGCAAAGATACAAACGAGAAACGAAGGAGAAAGCACTCAACGAACGATCGCATCGAAAACTGTGAGCTCCTCCGCGCGCACTACTCGATGGTGCGCGCGAATCTCTCGAGGTTCGAGAGGGAGAGAGAGAGCGACCGAGAGAGGAGATCAACGAAGAAGAAAAATACGCATCCGAACGAAGTAGACTCACGCTAATCAGACGGCGATTTGACGCCGGACAGCGGGAACATTTTTAACGAACATCATCCAGAACGACACTAACGAGATCGTTGAATAAGTGTGTTGCGCGCCGGCGGCGAATAGGCCGGTAGAAAAGTCGCGGAACTCGGTGTGTGTGCGCGCGCGCGCGCGCGCGCTCTGCCGGGTTACGAGCGTGTCTCTCTTATCGGAGACGCGTGCGCGCGGGCCGGAAAGTTCTAGTGTGTGTCTCGGTTCCGCGGTCGCGTCCGTCGAGTGTGTGCTGCGCGCACAGTGTGTCATGATAGTTTCGCGTGACCGGGCATGAACGTTGAAACCTATACTACTCTCTACTTCGCTGGGACGGCCCGGGGCCCGGAGAAGGACAGGATGTCGACCCAGGCCTACTACAAGGAGCGGCTCGGCTTCGATCCGGCGGATACCGTGGCCGAGCATCAGCGCGAGCAACGTTCCCAGCACGGTTACGAGGAGTCCCTCTCCAAGTTCAAAGGTCAGAATGCGAACGGATTCCCGGAGGACGGTTCGGGACGGTGGTGCAATGGCGATGTCGGGGAACACCGCGCCGGCAACACCCAGGCTTTCTGGGGCTGCTGGGCGATGTTCATTGAGGCGCACGGTAGGTGGTGGGAAAGAGGGAGACGAACACAGAGAAACGGAGAGGGAGATAGAGAGAGAGAGAGAGAGAGAGAGACAGTTGGCATGCGGATGCTGGATCCCAGATTTTTGCGAGAGTTCCTTTCTTTCTGTACTTTTCTTGAATTTTCCCCTTTCTCTCTCTTTTATTTTTTCTTTTTCTTCCCTTTGTGCGTCCTATTTTATGCCCTATTATTCTCATGATTTCTCAACTCGCACGGTGTGATATTGGTTTTTACTAACTCTCTCAAATCAGTCTGTCAATCTGCGCTCGTTGCATCGTTTGATAAGTGTTTGGACGTGTGTACGCGTGTGTGTGTGTGTCACCTTTTCTCGTCTTGCTTCTCAGCAACGTCGAGTATACGTCGAGTGTGCGTATTGTATACACTACGTGCGGAACATTCGAATTGTCACTACGTGTGTATGTGTGTGTGTGTGTGTGTGTGTACGTGAGATGAACGGATAGATAACGAAAAGCAGCAGCGGCGGCTCTCTTTCATCGTTTGCTCTCGATCAGACTAATGTATTTCAATCTTCTATTTAGTCTTCTTTTATTTGATTTCGAGGCTTCAGTAAAATCTCGAGAGATTCCATGTGGTATTGAGTATTTTTGCACACAGGAGTCATACATCGTTTATAAATGTTTTGTTTTTTTTTCGTTTTTTTTTTCCGGTTTGGCGCATTACGCCTAGACTACCTTGTAGCGCGCTATTTTACGACGCGAAACGAATCAAATAGAAAAACAATAAACAATAGCCACCGTTTTTCCTCTCTCTCTCTCTCTCTCTCTCTCTCTCTCTCTCTCTCTCTCTCTCTCTCTCTCTCTCTCTCTTCCCGCCTCTTCCCTCGCTCTGCCCACTTGGATTGCGTACGACGATGCAATAGACAAGACGCCCAATGCTTTTCACTCGATGCAAAAGTAAACGACCGGAAGGCTCATGTACGGTGACGTCATTCCGTAACTTTTGTCCTTTCGTATGTCTTGGATTGATCGTAATTACCGGTAATCGTGCCCCATAGTAATTCATTTCGTGACGTGAGCAGCCGTTACGTCGTTCGTTATCAGCAGCAGCGGCACTTTCGTTGCTTTCGTATCACGCGGCGGACGCGCGCGCGCGCGCGCTTAGAGCAACTCCTCCGGCTGCCGTTCTTTGACGCGCGGTGGCTGCCGATGGCTGGCGAAGGACGCGTATATTATGAAATCGAGAGTCTCTTTCATTCGCTCGTGTTATGACCTCTCTCTCCTCTTGCCTGCACGAGCATACCGGGGAACCAAGTCGGGCGATTAATGACAGAAGCGTAAAATGCACGCGCGTCGTTCGTCGCTCTCCTCGTGAGTGGGCACGAGGTATAAAAGTTGGAGATGTCAATGATATATCGTCGTACGAGTCGTACGAACGGGGGGGCGTGTTTTTCTTCTTTCTTCACGCTCCACGTTCCTCCCCCGGGATATTCTTCGAACGGGATGTGCTCACTCGACTAAAATGTCTGCTGTGAACGTGTAAAATGGATCGGACACATTCACAGACGCAGATACGCACACAGACACGAATGTGATATCAAAGTCTATGAAAATTTGCCGTACCGTGATTCATCAAAATTGCTGCTTCGAGCACCTTTTCGGCCAAAGTCGTCCACTAATATCGCAATAAATAAAAGTTATACATAGTTAGAAATGTGACAAAGTATTTATTGTCGCTTTAACGTGGCATTTCCGTATTTATCGAATGGACACTTGGTGTCCACAGTTGAAGTACGAAGTGAATCGGTTAATTACTTTGAGGAATGTCCGAAAAGACCAGATATCAATGAATACGTTCATTGAACGCATTTATCTTGTCGCCCTTGTAACATCAATCACCGTTATCGGGCGGAATGCCCTCGCATTCCAGCAGCATCCGTGCCAGCCAACAAGGACTTATTCTAAAGAAAGAATACATCGACGAATGTGCGAACGCATTTCTTCGCGATTAGTTTATTAAGGCCTCTCCTCCTACCGATGCGTTTATATATATATATATATAATGTTTTCGTACATAGGAAAGAACTTTATCCACAATACGTATCAATTACAAAGTTGAGAATCATGTAGTTTTTAATCCCGAGAGGCGTGCGATTTAGTAGAAGCTCAAACGTCTCCTCGTAAATCGCAATTACGTTTTCACGGGACTGATCCGTAAGATCCGCTTGTTCGTAGGCATAGATTGACGAAAACGAGCCATTGTGATCATACCGATTGATAATGACCGGCAATTCACGCAAACCCATCTCCGCGATTGCGCCATTGTGAATTGGATTGCCCAGGAATTAGTTCGCGATTGGTAGTAGGCTGTGGTAGTTGCAAGACTGATAAAGATCGTAAGCTGCTTTTCGGGCTAGTTTGATGAATTTAACTTTCGTTAATGTCGAGGGTATCAACACAACTGACTGACACAACCAACGGGACTCCAACGGGAGTTTCGTGTTGAAAACCGTGTTGATCGTGGTGTCTCTCGCGATTCGCCTAATGACGATTTGGCCAGTCACGATCGAGGAATTTCTCGTCGATGTTTTATCCTGTCCGGGGGACTGTTAGGCGACCGTTAGGAAGACCATTTTTGAGATTTTATTCAATCTCATCGATGTAAATACTGATACTTGACTTACATTTTTTTTCGTGATTTTTTCATGGACATAACTGATTAGAGATCGTCTCTCTCTCTCTCTCTCTCTTTCTCTCTCTTTCTCTCTCTCTCTCTCTCTCTCTCTCTCTCTCACTCGATCAATGGTCTTTTTAACTATACTTAATTATGCTTAAAATGTTACAAAATCATTCGGACGTCGAGAATCTGGCGAGCGCCGGGAATCAATCTAGCGCCATACATGTGTACAGATGTATAACAGATCTGTACAACTGTCGCGCGTTGTTGTACGGAAAAAAGTTGCATCAATTCGATATTCCTCTCCTTAAAACTTGATTTTACTGTCTTTTTGCGCATATACGCAACGGAGGAGATTAGATAGGACGATCTCTCTTCTCGTGTCTTTCTCCATTGATGCGCGATCGATTCTCATTCAGGACGATAATGACGGAAGCGCAGTTATAATCGACAAGTAAGGGAAGTGAAGCCGTATGTGTGTGTGTGTGTGTGTGTGTGTGTGTGTGTTCCAGTGTTCTACTTACCTGATATCAGAAGGATCGCGTTTCAGCAAGTTCTTTCACCCAGATTTTCAGTTTTTCTTTTCTCTTTTTCAAGGAATTAATAATGAAGCGGGTGTGCCGAAACCATGATAAATTAATAAACCACAAGGCATTGATGTATCCGCGATTCACTGCGCAAAACACAACGCGACTTTCTGTTTGGTAATAATATCGTTACTCGTTAATTGTACTCGCAAATAAAGACGAGATACAATTATCCGATGCAATTTCGGGGTTGTTGGCAAGCTGGATTAAAACTGGGTCAAAGTTCGGCCTAACACACAATGTGAAATGAGTTAATCGGGGAAGAACAAATGCTCGGTTCGCAGATTACGGCGAATTGTGCGATTTTGGCGGCAAGTTGAGCCGTAAAATTCACGGAGCTGCAGGTGCTGCTGTATGTGCTGCGTGCGTATAAGACATTAATCAACTTTCCGTACGTTCTCATAGTACACAAAGTTTCTGCCGTGTTAATTGTCACGCGAAAATCCCTGCACTATTCTGGAAAAATGTTGGAAATTAAGGTCATCGTGCACGAACTTACATACGTAAATGCCGGATTAATGTGATGCTCCCTCGCCGTCGTATAATTTTGCGGACGTCGTTATCGCACTTATCACACTGGTGATGCTTTATTAAACTATGTTATTAATAGAGACAATAGATGCGTTACGTGTTTGAATTGCGTGCAGAGATATAAGATGGTGATTCTTACGAGAGAGAGTGAGAGAGAGAGAGAGAGAGAGAGAGAGAGAGAGAGAGAGAGAGAGAGAGAGAGAGAGAGAGAGAGAGAGAGAGAGAGAGAGAGTGTGAGACAGGCGCGCTTGGAAAGTGTGATGGTTCACAGAACGAACCACTCGAGATATTTCTAAATCTAAAAGTGTACGTATCACAGTGAGTAACTCTTTACTTCTCCATTCTCCTTATATCTCATCTAGCGGCGTTAGACTGACACTTATCGTCAGCTTGTCGATCTTTCCAACACACCCGGTCGATGATGTCGTCGCTCGAATAACGTGAACTTTTCGCGGGCTACGATGATGACGTGTCGAAAAAAGTGTGCGTTACAAGTAGTCATAGCTCGAAGCGTACATGTATGCGAGTTTTTTTTCACGCTGATTATACGCGATTAATTGTCAATAAGTAAAAAGAACGATTTATCATCATCACGCTCGTAACAAAGTTTCTTTGTTGCTTCATCGCGATACGACTTTTGTATTACAGACAATATTTCCAAAATAAAATGACCAAACGTGATTCATTTTGTCGTGAGACGCACGACAGGGAGGTTTGGTTTCGGGAGTGCTGCGTGCGTCACTACATTTATTTACGCATGCTATGCTAAAATATAACCGCGATTACGATTATATTACGTTAGGGCTATAATGAATCATGATTAATTTGTAAGAAAATCCGAAGTGACGCAACGTCCTTGCGGTTGCACACACTCCACTCGGTCGTGCCTCACGTCGACGACGACCAAACAAATGGTCTTGAATGATAATTTCGGATTCGAGTGACGTTCAGCATTCAGTCGATATTCAGTCATTGGATATCCAAAGTATGAGCAAAGCAGCAGAGAAGCAGAGATGTGTAAAAAATACAAGTGAAAATATTGGAATACCCGCGTTTGTACACAATTGTGATCGAAAGTAGTGTATAATTCTATTTTCTATCAAAGCTTCCCTTTCAATCGGGCAACTGGGCTTGTACTCATTGTCGGGATTTTTGACTCGCATGCTTGACGCTGCTGGAGCGATTTAGCTCCAGGCGGCCGATCCTACGTTTGTTAATTCGCTTGCCTACCCGCTTGACCTCATCCGACTTTTGACCCGATCCGGCTGCTTGCGACTTTGATTTCGTTATACTGACCTCGACCATCTTTAAAAAAAAAAAAGAAAAGAAAGGAGAAGGTTTATTTCGAGGTGACGTTGCGTCACCTCGACGCTCGCTGTCATGCTAGAGCCGAGCATAATGTTACATTATGCCGCCGCGCGATACGGTGTCACTGTTATGCATACCTATCGACGAGTAGTGACGAATTGCGAAATTTGATTTTCAGAGTAATCTATATCGTCGTCTATGAGCGTCGATACGAGAGACGATAGACGCGGTGTGACTTGCACTACGTTTCAAATGAAATTATATCATGCGTCCGCGCGCGACAACTCGTCGCGCCTCTTGTGTGACGACACAAGAGGCCACGACGAAGGTAAAACGATGTACGATCGCACGTATTTGATATCTTTGTTCTCTTGTTTGTTTACAGATGAACGGGATGCTATACAGAAGAAGACCTTCACGAAGTGGGTGAACAAACATTTGAAAAAGGTGAGACCGACTCTCCCATATTAGCGAATCTGTGTTGACTGTGTTTACTTGCTCGCGTCTTTCGGCGAATCCACGAGGATTCTTCTTTCCATGCCGCGTTTCGATTTCGAGAATTATCAGGTGCGCTCTCCTCCTTGGTCTTATCTTTTCATTATTTCCTCATTGAATCGATTAGAAATCTATACGCGTCGATTCTTCGCTCGATCGCGTCAAGTTGCCGCGAATCGCTCCAAGTAGAAGAGAAAAGACGGAGGCTCTCAGTCGAGTCGAATCGAGATGATCGCGGACAATAGAATCCAGACGTTTATACGTCGTACGTACGTTTGCGGTAGCAACTTGCGTGAAAGCTGGCCGCTGGTGCTAAAGCGGTAACGAGAGAGGCTCACACGGAGCAGGCGTTACAAAACTCGATGCTGTCGCTATGTCCGCTCCGTCGCGACATACGCACGCACTCACCACGCAGGAGTCCGGTGTTTCGTCCCTTTTTATCCTGGGCTTTCGAATGGGATCTATCCTTGCCTTTTTGTGCGTGCTCGTCGCATTCGCGCACGTCGCTCTTTAACCGCCGTACAAGTAGGCGTGTACGGCGCGAATAGCCGTCGCGTAAAAATAAGTAAACGCGTCGTTGCGCAATCACGGTCCCGATATTGCGCGGGGCACCCCTCCCCCCTCCCCCCGCGTGTTGCGTATGTGGCACGCACGTGGGTCGAAAGTACCTGGTCTCGCGAGGAGATACGACTATAGAAGGCAGCGGCAAGCGAGAGCAAGACAAGTGGGCGACACGATCGCGTGGAAAATCTCGGGCGACAAATCGATGATACATACGTACGAGGGGGGAGGGGGGGGGAGTGCGTATGTAGTTCCCAAAGCGCGTTCTTTGGGGCGAAGAACTCTTTGTTCGCGTGAAGAAAAGTACCGGGAGAAAAATACCGTGCGTACGCGGCAGAGGAGGGTAGGGGGGGGGTCTCTGGTAGGAATCCTCCGCTTCCTCCTCCGCGTGCGCGCGATAGCTCGTTAAGGGGGGCTGCTGAATATATAGTACTGCTTTTCCATTTCATTACGTACGGCTGTAAATATCTTATTTATCTTTACAGACTGCAAGTACAAGTGTCAATGAATCGGGGAATACCACATGTTGTATAAAAAGCAAAAGACAGGGAGTTGTAAGAAACCTTTCAATTTATCGACATTTGTACTTTTATTCGATAAAAGTATATTTGCTGTTCTGACTGACTGATATTATTATATTCATATATCATAGCCGAGTGGAGAAACAGTGCAAACTACGAAAGCTGCGGGGCGTATTCTCTTAAGCTCCTCCTCTTAATTCCTTCCGAGTCGAAACGAGACTTACTTTACTGCTAATTTATCTGTTTCGGTTGTGATTCGGCAGAATGTTACTTTCGTATTTTGATCAACGGTATCGAACGATACCACCGACCGTTGCTCCGCTTTATTTGTATTTTGCAATGTCAAACTTGCGCCGCCACGGTTGCATAGCGGGATAGCGGGGTGATTTCGCGCTGATAACGCGAGATTGTTTATCGTTTTTCGCGACAAAAGTCCTCGATACCGATAGCGAAAGATATCGGTGAGCTTTGATCTTCGGTTCGATTGATTGTTATTCCTAGCGCTCTGCGCATTGCATGTACATCCGGGATAAGAAGGTGGCTAAACGTACGTCCCGTCTCTCGATCCGAGGAACCGTTCGTCCGCGATTGCCGAGTTGCCGAGCGTGAATATAACCGCGAGCTATGTCGTGTGGCTGGAGATTCTCCGTCTCGTAAGAGGGCTGCAAGAGAGAGCGCGTCGTACGTTTGACGAGCACGTTGCAGCCGGGAATATATCAGCAGCAAACAATGCTGAGAGAAAAACGTTAACTCTCAACGGTTAACTTTACAACGTTCGCGCTTTCGACGATACGTCGCTCCCCCCTGTCTTCCGCCCCCCCCCCCCCCGAAATGTCGCTTCGTACAACATCACGTGTGACACGTTGATCACTGCTAAATGTGTGAGACTCTTGCTAAAACGACCGTACGCCAAAATTGTTTCGATTATATCGAGCTATCGATAAAGTCAAGACAAGCGCGTCTCTGATATTCGAAATCGTATTAATTGTCGGTTGCTGATAAGATTTGATAATAGCTTCGTGAGCGGCGGCTTGTCGTCAAATTCGTCTCGATGTGAAGCAACGTATTATTCTCGACTGCTGCTTTTTTGCAGTGATTCAATTAACGAATTACTTTAATAAGTATGTCAGAATGAAGGAAAGCGCTGACTCTTACACCGGCGGTGTAGGCGGTCACACAAGGACTTGGACTTTGTTGGGTGAAAATTCGTGAAAAAACTTTCAGTCGTGAAGAATAATAAATATAGATAAATATAAATAAATAAATAATAAATAATAATAAAGGATAAAAACGCTCGCTCGATGATGAGTTTATTATTAGGAGGGGGATCTTGTTCCGGTTATTCGCTGTAAAATTCACGATTCGGATCTAGTCTAGTTTACATATTAATTCATGTACACTCACAAATGTCTAATTAATTTGTCGGTTACATGCGAGCTTAAGCGAGAGAGAAAATTTACGAAACACGGAGTCTCGCGTCGTCACTTTTCTTCGACGAAACGCGTGTGTCAGTCAGGACTTAATACAGACAATGATTCATCCGTCACGGCATAGCCGAAGCGAGTCGAGTCGAGTCGAGTCGAGTCGAGTCGAGTCGAGCCATGCCGCGCGCGAGGTCGGTCGGCGGCTCTGGGAATGGTTCGAATCACGGCCGTATACGGGCGGAGTTGTCCCGTCGACGTGTAATTATCGTAAGCTGGCATCGTTTCCTGCCCACCGTTTCTCTCATTCCTCTTCTCTCTCGTCACTCTCTCCGCGCGCGCAACGCACGCTTCTTTTGTCGCGCGCGACTCATGGATGAAGCGCACGCGGGATAGCGGATGTGTGAGGGCGCCGAGGATGAGGGAGATATAGGGATTGTACAGGGATGAGGTATGGGGGGAGGGGATAAATTCGAGAGGAAAGAAACTTTGGATCGTTTGCAAAAATCTCGGAATATAATAGATCTTTCTTTTATTATCTCGTATCTTTCTCACCCATTCCAAATCATCAAATACATATATCTATTTTATTTTAAGCGCTTTATTTACCAGTTACACATCTGTAAAGATGTGACAGAGCGGATCTTGAGCGGTTTCATTCAAGAGATTTTTCACTCTTGAAACGTCGATATATCGAATGCAGAGTATCTAGAGTGAAGAGTCTCGATCTCCTCGAGACGGGATCACAAGAATTGTACAAACGAGACTCGAATAGATGATCGACGAACGAAAAAATGGGTGATATATCTCGATTCTGATGCAATATTGCAATGAGAGGTTACACGATAGAGGGAGGGGGGGGAAGCAGACAAATTACATCAACAATAGAACGTCGTATTGTGAAAGGTACACACGAATCAACGATCGAAGGCGCAATGATTATTAAAACGCTATTCACACGGAGTAGGCTCTACGCGCGGAGATATACTCGAGTTTGCGAGGAGTATTCCGCGTTAAGCTTTTTTTTTTTTTTGTTTTGTATTATCGTACACCAACGAGTATCTGAATCTATTATCTGAGTTTATTTTGGAAACTGTCGAATGTATTGTACATTCGATGCTTCGGCGCGAAATGTTATTCGCGACGACGCGAATATTTGCTGCATATGATGGAAACCTCGTAAAAGAAATTGTGTGTGTGGTGCGTACGATGTTCGCTCGTTAAGCGATATCGGTTGGCGGCATCGATCTAAGATCGATTGGTCGGTCGGTGGCTCCCTCGCTCGCTCCTTCGGTTTCGCGCGCCCACGTTTGGTCTTGCGAGCCTGACCTTATTCGGAAACCCTCTTCGTGAATGCCGTTCCCGATTTATCACCTCTCGCCCGCAGCTAGAGGTGGGGCTGTAGGGCAGGTGAGGTAGGTAGCGTTTATTCTTCGGGGCGCCGTCGCCCCGGTGGACCTTCGAAGACAGGGAATACTCTGTCATGAAGAGAGAGAACAGTCTTTTACAGACTGTTTCTAGCAATCGCTTTTTTCAGCCAGGTGTTGTACATATTTGATCCGGCGACGGCACAAATTTGCGACGCTTACGAGGGCGAGGGTGTGATTTATATAACCAGTTGATCCTTGACAAAATTTGTCGCTCCTATATTTTCGTTTGCTCAGCGAAACTTGAAGGGAATCGTGCGAATCGCCTCTCACAAATGTCTTCTTTCGCTTGCTTCACGTTGAATCGTGTGTTCGCGAAATTGCGGATACAGGAAGTGTACGATCTGTACGATCGAGGATTGAACAGCGAACGTTTCGTAATGTGACGAGAGCTGCCTTTCGTCAATGTGGTCCCGAAGCGAGAGCTTCCATCGTGTCCACAAAAAGACGTGTTAACTGGCAATGGCGTTAATCACAGCCGCGGATCGGAGCACGTTACGGTCGTAATAATAATGGCCATGCTACGCCGGTACGAACGATAAGACCAAGGATGAATCGCTTTATTCGACTCTTCGTGATCTCCTCCCACGTGATCGACCCACCTAATCATATGTAAATCATCGCCATAACTACGACGAACTGTTGCATCTTTTTTTTTTTATGTTTCCCGCAGCATTGGAAGTACGTCAAGGTATGCATCCCAATTATATTACTTCTTTTATGATAATACACACACACACACACACATATATATATATATAGGATTAAAAAGACGCAATCATTATGCATTTGTCAAACGATACATTTTCAATCGTACTTTAATGCGTAATATAATGTACTACTACGTTGTTTAATGATCGCAGAGAATGTCGCGTTTTCGATTCGACGGCAATTAGCAAACAGCCGCGAAAACTCCGACATTTCTCCCGAGAATCGTCTCTCCCAGGAACGCGCGCACAAGTGATTCGCGACATTTAGGATAATTACGCTTTAATTAGCGCAGTAAAAGCATTCACTATTACCGTTCACTTCTATTAGTCTTATTCTCCTGTGCTCCTGCGATGCTTCATACTGAAATGAAGCTCGGTCGGTAATCGTAGTAGATTCGTCGCGTGACGAAATGCGACGAAACGAGATATTCCAGTGATGACGTTCTCTTTCGTCCTGTTACACATGTGGCATGTCCGCGACTCTTCATTCTCATCGTCGTGACTGTGGCATGCGAAATGGATTTCAGAGTCTTCTTTTCACTTTTACTCAAAAGCTCAAAGTGACAAATCGCGAAGCCTGTCGCCGCGTCTCTCATGTGAGACAATCGACAGCACCAATAATGTAAACCATTTTGCGAAAATTATATAATAATATAATATTAGATAATTGCTCTTATGCGAGAGGGAGGTCTCTTTTACTATTACTTATAAACAAGAGTAAACTCTCGTCGCAGAGGATGTTCGCGCATAGTCCGATTAATTGAACTCTCGTTCGGAGTGCGTGTTGCTGGCTCCTAAGATGGAATGTTTAGGCTCCCAAGTCCGGAAATACTTACGGCTTGCGTTATGGAACTTGAAAGGTTCGCCGAGGTTCGGCGAGGTTCGTTGTTTGTTAGTTCAGAGTGAGCATAGTTCGCCGACAGTTGGCGAACAGTTGGTGAGCTGCGCTTGGCACAGTTTATTATTAACAGAAATAATAGGCGGATCTAATTGTTACGGATTATTGTGTCAGCGATATAGTTCTTCTTTTCAACACAAACAGGGAACATTTGCTAATTATATTTAGGCGAATTTACTACATCGAATTAATACATAAAACAGAATCGGGCAATCAGAAAGGAGAGAGTCTGTTTTTCTAATCCTTCATATCTTTGAACTCAACACAACTCGACACTTTCTTTTGTCACGATGTCGAAATTTTCAAGTGCAATTATCTTCTTCTTCTTTTTCTTTTTTCTTTTTTCTTTTTAATGACCCTTCACGTATTACGTGATATTCGTGATGGGGAGACGCATCGATATCCGAAGGCTTCGCATAAAAAAATAAAACATTGACATGTATGAGCGTTGTCTTGTGTACAACCGAGGGTACCTGTTAATCCTATTCCATTGTGTAAAAGAACGAATGTCGCAATATCGTCGTAAGACGCGATACGTCGAAATCGTCTTTTGAGACTCATAAATGCGTCTCGCAATTAGTCACGATTACGAAATGCGGATGGTAGGCGGATCACGTGTGCTAGTCTGTCAATCGCTTGACATTTATTCACCTGGCTGCATGGACACGCGACGCACACGCATACGCACACGTGTGCGTGCGTGCGTGTGTATTTAATACGCGTTCTCGATACGTACGTAATGTACGTGACGCACGCAGGGGCTCACACGCAGGGGTACGAATCCGTACGAGAACTAACTGACAACTGTTGTATGAACCTTTTTATTTAAAACATTTGTGTGAATATTTTTCGAAAATCTCCACGTTGAAACACACACATACACACAGAGAGAGGGAGAGGGAGGGAGAGAGAGAGAGAGAGAGAGAGAGAGAGAGAGAGAGAGAGAGAGAGAGAGAGATTTGTCTGCAAACGTTTGTACAATACAAATCATTTCAATGAAATATGCTTGATGATTTGTTACATTTCTATCTATGTCTCAATCATCAATAAGTAGTAGTGTAAGTAAATTTGCATTCCGTTTAACATATTTTTTGGTTATCCAACGTCTCGATTGTTTGGGTAACTACTCTCTTGCTAAGCTAAGTGTGTTTCTACGTGGGGACTCTCCAAAATCGATGATCATGATTCGTATCCCGACGAATGAATTCGTCATCGTATATTCGCTTCTGCTCTCACGCCATATTTCTTTTTGTCTCCGCTTATCGCGGGTGATGGTGCTCTTAATCGCTATCTTTTTCAGACTTACACGTGCCTACACGTGTGCGTCCTTGTGAACAACCAACCGTGCTGTTCCCCCACCGTAAGTCTGTAGTTTTCAGTCATTTGGCAACACGCACGTACGATTTATCGTTGTGCTTGCAATCGTTGTGTAAATTCCTTCCTTTTCGCGAGTCGAATTGAATGAAAGAACGATGTGAGACGTGCGAGAGAGATGCGTGCGCACGCTTGTCGCGCGGTCGTACGCGACACGTATCCCACGGGGATACACAACCTTGGCTATTTGCGCGAGTCGCGAGTGTGTTCTCTCATGTTATTAACGTGTCACTGTCTGACCAACACCCGCACGTGAAATGACGTGAGTGACATACTTCACTTTGCATGTGCTAGTGCTGACCGTTGGCCGACACGCGCGTTATTAACGTGTATTTTTAAGAGCTGCCTGCTTTTTTTTAATATTTGCATGCGTCCGCTTGTTGTTTGCTTACGAATAGCTCGACTCTTAGACGGCAACAATAGACGGCAAAATCGCGGGACAGCAGGCGCGGCATGATCCTTTGGATACCGTTCGTATCTTTGATCTTAGTCGCGCGGTTTTCTCGTACTTACGTACGTGTGTGTATGTGTGCGCGCGTGTATGCGCGCTGACCCGTTTTTGGAAAATTATCGCGATTCGGAGTCGCAAACTTTCGAGTGTTATTCTCTGTATATCATCTTTATTGCGTTGCGCACCGCGCTATTACGCGGACTCATATCCATGCTGCTTTTGTTATTTACATTATGCATACGCAATATGCACTCAACATTCCTGCGGCTTTTCGTTTTCCGTTTTCCGCGGCAACCGTTCGCTCGCGCTCGCGCACAAAGTTACATAGCCGATGGACTATGCCTCCTTCTTCTCTACCTTGTATGACGTATATGTATATACCCTCGTCGTCGTCATTTAGCTCTGCTGTGTTTGTTTCCTGTGCGAAAATTTTCATACCTATCCTTTTCCTTTTTGGTTTTTAAGCGAACGAGCTCTGCTCCAATATGAAAAGCGGCAATTAACTTGCTTTCACGCGCGAAATTTGTTACAGGCGAGCCGACATGTCGGGGATTTGTTTGAGGATCTGCGCGATGGCCACAATCTCATCTCCTTGCTGGAAGTGCTCTCAGGCGAGCACCTTGTGAGTATTTGTCTTTCGCGAGGCTCTCTCTCTCTCTCTCTCTCTCTCTCTCTCTCTCTCTCTCTCTCTCTCTCTCTCTCTCTCTCTCTCTCTCTCTCTCTCTCTCTCTCTCTCTCTCTCTCTCTCTCTCTCTCTCTCTCCTCTCTCTCTCTCTCTCTCTCTCTCTCTCTCTCTACCCCTCTCCCTCTCCTTCTTCTCTCTCTCTCTCTCTCTCTCTCTCTCTCTCCCTCTCCCTCTCTCCCTCTCTCCCTCTCCCTCTCTCCCTCTCTCCCTCTCTCTCTCTCTCTCTCTCTCTCTCTCTCTCTCTCTCTCTCTCTCTCTCTCCTCTCTCTCTCTCTCTCTCTCTCTCTCTCTCTCTCTCTCTCTCTCTCTCTCTCCCCCCCCCAACCCACGTCCTAGCTTTGTTGTGTACTTAAAATTCATCTCTTTTTAATAAATTAATAGTAATCACTCGCGCACAACGGCATTGGCTTCTATTCATGGTCTTTCAATTTATTTCTGTATAGAGTCATATCAATATTTCTTTATTTTCACATTTGTTTGCTTTCCGTTGTTTCAAAAGTAAAATTTGTAAGCTGTCGAGTCACTTACACTTATGCTGAATGTATCGAAATAGTAGAATATAGGAAGTAGTAACCGCGTTAAATTGTTCAGGTTCGGGTTAACGTTTAGGTTGTAGCGACGATTGGATCAAGTAATTGCGATAATTGTGTCCTCGACGGCGAGCACAATTAATCGGTGAATCGCTTGTATACTTTTCAGCCACGGGAGAGGGGTCGAATGCGTTTTCACATGCTACAAAACGTGCAGATGGCCCTCGACTTTTTACGCTACAAGAAGATCAAGCTGGTCAACATCCGGGCAGAGGACATCGTGGATGGTAATCCGAAACTCACCCTCGGCCTGATATGGACGATCATCCTGCACTTCCAAGTAAGTAGTCCTTCGTTGCGCTCATTCTCGAGAGGACGTGATAAAAACACGCTGATGACCGCGCGCGCTCGCATTAAGTTGACCCCGTGAGTTAACGCGGCCGTGGCAACGATGAACTCACGCGAGCGAGCGTGATTCGCCTTTCGAGTCGCAACGGTACGTCTCGGAGCAGCAACAGCAATAACAGGAGCAGCAACAACAACAACAACAACAACAACAACAACAATAACAACAACAACAAAACGGCAACCCCGCAGATGCGCGGCGGGGTGGTAGGCAGGCAGACAGGCAGGCAGGCAGGCAGGCAGGCAGGCAGGCAGGCAGGCAGGCTGGCTTTTTGTAGGCTTGTCTCTGGGTCTGCCACACGGCATCGTAATTTTATGCGCGTCGTATACTCTTGTCAGCGCTGCATAGGTTGCATTTCATCGTTTATTCGGTGTTATGCAGGAACTTTGAAAAGTTGCGAACGGGTGCGACCTGTTTTCGACTTTTGCGTATCTTTTTGCAAGTCGTATTACGAGGAGAAATCTGAAGGCCTTTTGGTCGGAAGAAATAGAATTTCCTCGGCTCGAAAGCAAAGGCGCATTGAGAATGTGTTCTCTTTCCTGACGACCAAGATGCGGTTCGCGTTCGTTGTCACGTTGATTCCAATCACCTGTTTTTCCTCACCGTTCTTCTTTTTCACATCACACGAACATTATCACACATTGTCTGTCGCGATTTTTTCATTTTGTCATCATTCTCGGCGAAACATCGTAGCGACCGCGGCATCGGCGTGTACGTCGTGTCGAAAGTATCTATCTTGCACATTTGTGTATTCATGCGCGTACCGTTGGACTAACGGAATACGTTGGTTAGTTCTACTTGGTTGCTGGGTGCGGCGGTAATACTTTCGTCCTGTTGGGAATTGCTAATCGGTCACTTTCCGCGCTGCGGGATACCGCGAGAGAGCGCCGATAAGCAGCGAGGCTTTTTCTTTCCACGTTTTCATGTCACTTCACGTCTGTGTTTCGCGGCATAAGTGGATGATTGCGCAGCAACGCTGTTGAATGCTGCACGTTACATGCTGTTTATTTTACGCGATATAATTGTCTGAAAATGATGGATACAATTAAAACGGAATGAATAACTGTCGGAATTGTCCACCGCGCGCGCGAATGAGCGTGTGTGCATCTTTCTGTTTCTGAGTTACACAGGCGGAAATACGCGTGCGCACGCACGCGTTTCGTTTCGGGTATTATGAAATTTGACAGCTTGTCGACCCGCGAGAGTGTTGAATTCTGACAATTTGCCGTTCTTTACTCAACGGTGTTGTGCCAAAGAGAGAGAGAGAGAGAGAGAGAGAGAGAGAGAGAGAGAGAGAGAGAGAGAGAGAGAGAGAGAGAGAGAGAGAGAGAGAGAGAGAGAGAGAGAAAGAGAATAGCTCTCCTCGTTTCACACCATACACGACGCCGCGAAGATTGTGTCTAGCACACAATTATTTCTCACTCGCTTACCTCTCTTGCTTCTTCGGCACTCGAGTTCGAGCTTGAGACGCCCAGCCGTCAAAAATTCCATCGGCGATAGGCGATGGGCGTATCGTAACTCGAGGTAACTCGATGGTTGGGCGACGTTTAAGCGACACGACACGACACCACGCGACATGATGCGACTCAGAACCTGACTCGATTCGCGACGCATGCATGCTAATCAAGCAAGTCGCGAGCGCGCGCATGCCGCGATAGGTCACATTTCTCTCGGCCAGCGCGTTTCGCGCTATTTTTAGCGCTCACATCTCTCGATGTGAGCCGACGTTTATGCCGGTGGGTGACGCCGGTAACGAATGTGCTACGTGCATATAGAGAACCACGTGCATTGCCAAAGAAAAGCGAAAGCGAGAACGCTCGCGGCCGCGCGCTCGCCGCCTCGTCACTCCGCGTCCGTCCGCGACCGGCTGTGACTGGTCGAGAGAGAAAGAGAGAGAGAGAGAGAGAGAGAGAGAGAGTGTCACGCTCGGCCGAGTCGCGCACACAGGGTGCTTGGTCCAGGAGGCCAGAAACCATTTCGCCTGGTCGCGTGCATACGCGCAGCAAGCATAACGTCTGTATGGTCCCACGTACTTATCTCTCAGTTAACAGGCCTTGCGTTTGCTCAGTGGAGCAACCGTCGAATTATTTGCCCGTCGAGTGGGAAATTAAATAATAACGCGCTTGGCGTCCCGCTTGGACGGCCGGGAGTCAAGTGTCAAACCGAGGATCCGAATCTAGACACTTGCTTGCATCATATTTTTCTATTTGTCTTACCATGCACTTGTAATGACAATCTTAATCAGAGTCGGCTGCACGATTTGTCGATTCCATCGAGAGACTTTATTGTTTGAAACTCTCTCTCTCTCTCTCTCTCTCTCTCTCTCTCTCTCTCTCTCTCTCTCTCTCTCTCTCTCTCTCTCTCTCTCTCTCGTTGTTTCATTGCGCGAAGGAGGTCTCGGTCATTCGTTATTTGAGATCGTTCGCTCGTTTCGATCGTTCGCAATTGGCTCGGTCTTCTCGCTTCCGCCGTTGCTCACCGACGAACGTGCATGTAGAGTGATGATTAAAGACGCGGCACGATTGACGTCGATTGTCCGTATCTCCTTTGCACACGCATACGATATATCGGCAAATCTCGAGACCGTCTCGAGGTCCCATGACATGCGGCGATGGATACGGCGACGGCGACGGCGACGGCGGTGGTGTCCCGCATTCGCTCATGAATATTTCTTTTGATAGCAATCTGTGCTGCTACCACCACCGTGTCCGCTACCGCGTGGCGCTACCGCGCGCGCTAAACGGCGAGGCGAAACATCGGCCACGCAATTTATGTACGTCGGCGCGAGAGATCACGCGCGTTTCTTTTTAAGGAGCCGCAAAAAGCTGGGCAAAGGCGCGAACCGAGTTACGCGAGCGTATAAAGGCGGCTAGTGTTCGCGCCATCCCATTAGACAGTGGTGCCTAAGAGAGAAGAAAGAGGAGGAGGTGGAGAAGGAGGAGGAGGAGGAGGAGGAGGAGGAGGAGGAGGGGGGTGAAGAAGGGGAGGAGGAGGGAGGAGGGTGAGGGCGAGGAGAGGAGGGAAAGGAGACTCTTGCGGTTAAAATCGCTCTCGCAATTATTTCACCTCGGTAACGTGTCGAGGCGCCTCGAGACGCTGCGCTGCGACACTTACCTCATTTCGATTTTTGTACGACAAAATTCTCATGAATCAATCCCGCGCATCTGCGTTTTTTCTTTTTCATGACTTTTTTTTTCATCGTGACTCTTGGATTTCCAAATAACGTCTACACTTTTTTTTATTAAACGTAAAATGTAACCAAGCATTTTTATAACAGCACCGTTCTCTGACAAATGGATGATTCCATTTCTAGAGCAATGTCTGCGTGGAACGACACACGTTGCGATAGATGATGCTTTAAATGTTGCTAGCGACTCTAGGCCGGTCTAGGTAGTGTCGACACAGCTGATTGAAGTATATCCCGTCAGACAAATGTAGCTTTGTAATCTTAATTTTAAACGTTGTAAGTACTCACCCATCTAACAGTGAATTTTTTGTTTTCTTTCGCGCCGCAGAGATGGCGACGAAAGGTAAGTTGAGCCTATTTTACACATTCCCTTAAAAACAAAAAAAGAGCAAATAATTCCCGCGATTGCGAGCGACTGCAGTAGTTTGCGGGAGCCACAGTGGTTACACAATAATTGCGTCATTCTCTGCTTTACCGACTATACTCGCTGAGAAACGATGGTTTAAACACAGATGGCTCGTACAGGTAGTTAGCCGCGAGACGAATTATTACATGGCCTGTAGTTTTTCATTGCATTTTCTCCCCCCCCCCCCTCTCTCTCTCTCTCTCTCTCTCTCTCTCTCTCTCTCTGTTTGTCCTTGTCCCCTGTCTCCTCTATTTTGTAACGTGCTCGAATATACATTTATGTCATTTTGAGCGCGGAAAGTTTTTTAACGTAATGCAACTAGAAGAAGAAGATTTATGTGGCGAAAAGTACGAGAGTACTAAGGAGTTCTTGATTTTCCACTTGAGTCTCACCTTTAATGCGTGAAATCAGCCCTAATTAGCATTATTCGCCCGCGATCTTGCAAATAGACGCATGTCTCTCCGACGAGCAAAACCGTGTAGGTACTACACAAACTGTCTTGAAAAACCGCTCCGCGGATGTCCTTGTAAAAGGTTGTTAGTCTCTTTGATTAATTTGGATGAAATAGATACGCGATGCTGTGACGTGAATGACATTGCCAGTAGCGCCTCTCGATCGACGTCTCTCCCTGAAGAAAAGAATGCCTGTCTTTTCCGTTTCACACGAGGTTTCCCTCGAGGTAGCCATACCTCTACCAACGTCCTTGGAGTGTTCCTATCGACGAATCTTGAGAATATTAGTCTACGCTGTACGACTCTGGCGATTCGCGTATCAGCACGCGATTTGCAGCGATATCGTCGTACGCAATCGCGTTGTCCTTCGTCGTAACTGGTCCGAACTGTCGTTCGAACATTGAACGTTGCAAATCCGAGGAGAGAGGAAGAGAGAGAGAGAGAGAGAGAGAGAGAGAGAGAGAGAGAGAGAGAGAGAGAGAGAGAGAGAGAGAGAGAGAGAGAGCAAGGAGAGATTGGAGAGACGAGGAGAGACGGACGGACGAAGGAGGGAGAATAAAGAAACTCAGTTGATTTAAAGACGCTCTTGGTGGAGGCGAAATTATTCTACGCACGATTTTGTACGATCACGATACTTGCATTCGCGTTTTGTATTAATAAAGTTATCTTGGTTACGTGTCGCGACGGTCGGCGAGACAACGTCTGCCCGCGACAAAATCGCATAGGTAGGTAGGTAGAGATGGCGATAAAATAATCGCACCTGGGAAACGTCGTCGAGACACAATACCGAGCTTCGCAGGGTGGTTAGTAGGTACGTTTCGCAGTCGAAGGTCTTCGACGATCGATCGCACAAATTAGCATCGCCTCGGGGAATCTACCGGGTCTGTCACTCCCGGCAAGCGTAATTTTGTCTTATTAGACGGAAATTTTTTCTCCTAGATTCCTGTTCCTGTTCCGAGAGAGAACCTCTTCTTATCTTGTGCGCTTTATCCCGTTGAATATTTGTTATCCCGTTGAATAGTGTCAATCTTGGACATTCTCTCGGTCTTTGTCACTTTTTATAAATAGACGTATCCGTCTCCGAATCGCGCGCGCTGCATCCTCCTCCTTCGAAGGTGCTATTTTACGTTGAAACGTTGAAACGTTGAAAGAGATATATCGCGTATATTTTCTGCCCCGATATCAAGTGTCAGTCAGAGTTTTTTTTTTCCAATCGCGAGGATAATATCTAAAGTTCGATCGTAACGCGTGCGGGAGAAGATTCGGTGAGCTCTTGTTCATTATCGTCTTCGGACGTATCGGTCATGTCGGTGACGCTATTACGAATGACATCATTCACTTGTTGTACGATGCCATTCAGATGCCGTAAGTATAGGTTTCTCGGCGCGCGTTTCACTAACTTTGCGAACGACGGCGAAGCGAAAGGCTTCTCTCTCGTCGGGAATTGGGCCTTTCTCGAGGAGCACGACGCACGACTGGCGATCGCATGATCAGAATGTCGTAACGATACTCGGACTTTTTGACCATAACCGATTTCGCCCACGCTTCGATTGGCGTGACTTTCAATTACATGCCGTTTTATCTTAACGTGTTGTAGCGCTGTTCGAGCTGAACTCAAATTTCTAAGTCACAGGATATTGATGATTTATCTCCTTGTGTGTATCTTTGCTATATAACTTATGGTCTATTATATTCTCTCTTCACGTCGATAATTTTTCGTCATTTGCCATTTTAATTCAATCAATACCAGAAAGAGACGTGTGATATACGGGCATAATTTTTAATTAATTTATTGTCGCTCAATGGAAAGAAAGACGCATACACACACACACACACACAGAGAGAGAGAGAGAGAGAGAGAGAGAGAGAGAGAGAGAGAGAGAGAGAGAGAGAGAGAAGGGGAAAGTTATATCGAGAGGCTCTTACAAATGTTTCTACAAATCATTCATATTCTTTCTTGTTTTCTTTCTTGTCTCGCATTGCACAAAGAACATAGTAAGCTGGATTATAAAAGAAGCACATAGTGATTTGCGAATAAAATAATCATATATAAATTAAAATAACGAAACACGAAAATGTGTGTGTGTGTGTGTGTGTGTGTGTATATACATACGATGCATCGAGATATCGGCGTGTTATACGTTCTAGCCACATGTACAATAACCTTCTTTACATTTAAATAACTCGTTTACTTATTTATAAGACCTCTCTAATGGTATTATTGTTTGGAGAAAACTGCTCATTGTATTCGTTCGTTGTCACTTTCCTTATTACCATTGTATAAAAGAGACAGCCAGTCGCGCATGCAAGTTTGAGGCGCGCGAAATACCGTATACACATATACAGTGGCCGGATTGTGTTTCGTCTTCGCACCAAAGGCAATGAATTAGCGTACCCACGACGGCGGAAGCCACGAGGAAACGAATCAAGTAGCCTCGAGTGCGATGACTTCATATCCGCTTTGTGATCTCCGCAAGTGCAGCTAGCATTGCCTCGGCGTCGCAAGCCGAGTGTGTAGTGTAATTACAATATTCGCACCGCAATTTAAGAGCTTACTTCCGACACATCTTGAAGCCATATTTGAAAACCTTCGGATAGTACATTTTTAATATACTCGGCAAAATGTGCATCTTTGCTGGCTTTTTGCAGTTCTTTTTTTTTTCTTGTTCAAGTGTTCAAAGACCCAATATGAAAGATGTATTAGTAGTACGCTTTTTTACAGCAGTTCCACTGCATTTTATTACTACTCGCAATTTATGTCATTATATTTTGGATCGATAGACGCGCAAAGCATACTTTGCAGGAATAGAAGGAAAAGAATAACACAAGCCACACCAGCGTGGTGAACCACGCTTTTCTTTCATGTTGTCTTTCATGATATCCGATATCCGGGATGACATTTTTATGATATTCCACTGAAGAAAAAACGGCACGATGACATTACGCCTTCGTCGTCGTTTATCCTGAAAGCATCAAGATCGTTGACTGGGATTGGATTATTTGGCTAAAATTTCTTGTGACGTGACGTAACGTTCCGTTACGTTACGTTATGTTATGTTACGTTAAAAAGTATCATTAATGCGGATTACACGTGATCACAAATGAAACGAGGAAGTCTCTTCACGGTCGACGATTACGGCATCGATTCTCTATCGCCCTATTATTTCGATCGCCCTCGAGCCACATAAAAAAAGGATCGCCGTTGATGTAATTAACTCATAGGCCGCGAGCCGCCAACGACATTACCAGGTTTGGTCCGCGAGAATTGGAAGCGTATCGATGCTCGTTACCGTGTCGATTTACGATCGATGATCGGTTGTTTGGTCGGTCGGTCGTGTGACGTATATTAATACGCAAACAACTTATTAGCATGATGACCCCGCCCACGTCACATTTCTGAACATTCGCGATCGGAGTCGGATTCGGAATGTGCCGTACCGGATTCGAACCGAGTCCCACGTTATTCCTCCTACGTGGTGTGGTTGTTTGTCTATTGGGAGCTCAACTTCATCTATTTCATTAATGCACGTATTAATGGACGTAAATTACACATCTCTGCATCTCGTATTCGAATAGATTGCAAGTTTTCGCATGTTGTATGCTTGATATTTGTGCAGTAATCGTTGAAGAGTCGCCAAGAGTCTTCATTTGCTCCAACCTCCAACGGACATTCTCACTCATCTATCTTTGTTGCATTCTCGTTGTCTTCCTCGTTATTATCATCGTTATTATCATAGCTGTAATCAACGCGGCGCTTATCACACGATCACCGAATCTTGTGTGCCGCCTGTGTGATGTCACCGCGAGCTCCAGCGATCGCGATCTGCTTCCTTTTTAGGTTCGTCCGAGTAATCTCGGTCTTTATCAAGGTTGTACGCCCGATCGCGACTCGCGACCTTGATATCGGGATAAACCAGCGCGGCCGCTCACGCGTGAATTATGCACTGTACCGTACGAGGGGGGGGGGCTCTGACGTGCTGCGGAATGTCGTGGGACGCGCGCACGACGGAAAGATACAGATGGATATGTATGTGTATGGCATGGGAGCTCGTGTCGTCGCCACGGCGGAACGTAAAATCTCTAGAAAAGGAAAAGGAGGAAGAACGTGCACGCGCGCGCGCTTCACGATGGCGTCCGGAGAAGGAGGAGGAAAATTTGCTTCTCGGGATAATATCTCGCTGATCGCTCAGGACGGGAGGACCCCACCGCACGAGAGAGAGAGAGAGAGGGGGGGGAGAGAGAGAGAGAGAGAGAGAGAGAGAGAGAGAGAGAAATCGATCAATCGAGGACGCTTGTGCGCGATTCAGAGGAGAGATCTGTTTGAGTCGCGTTCGACTCTCTCATTATACGCATTAATAACGCGTACATTCCGCCATCCTTATCTTGACCGTATCATTTTGTACATGGAAGTACGAATACCGTGACAGTGAAACCCTGTGAGGCATATGCTCTACCTTGTAAAAAGATTCTCGTAGGCACGAAAATTTACAGACTTCCAGCGGAAGCAAAATAGTTTAAAAAAGAAGAAACGAACCTCAGGAAAATTATAGAATTCATTAATTCGTGGCGGAACATCGACGATTGTTTTACGACTTTTTGATCCGAATTTAAAATAAATATCTGTCAGAGAGAGAGAGAGAGAGAGAGAGAGAGAGAGAGAGAGAGAGAGAGAGAGAGAGAGAGAGAGAGAGAGAGAGAGAGAGAGAGAGAGAGAGAGAGAGAATCGAGCACACTCGTTATCGTATCACATCTTCGTACACGGCGGCGCGGCGCCGTGCTCGGTGTACGTTCGTGACGAGGCGAGCTAAACTGCGCGAGGTAACGCCAGGTGGGTGGTGAAGTTGGTAAGAGGGGGGAGCAAAAGTGCGAGAGGGGGCAGGTATGGAGGAAAACGTCTCTCACCTGTGCGCATTTCGTTGGCCTACTCTCGCCACGACTGCCGGATGCTACGCGGCGATCGTCCGGCGTGTCGCGTCGCGGCACGTAGTCGTTCCGCTCGTCGTCAAGTTGGATCACCGTCGTCCCCTCGGTCGGTCTCTTGTGCATCGTCTTTGTTCGCGTCCTCGTTGTCTTCGGTGCTCGTGATCGTGTTGCGCGTGTGCTAAGAGACGGCCGTCAGTTCGCGGTGGGAGATTGTCGCAAGAAATCGTCAAGATCGCCTGTCGAGTGACAGTGTCGCGTGATATGATGGTGACCGTCGCGTCGAGTACGTCCCGATGATGATCCGCGAGTCTGTGTCGTCGAGCGAAATAGGCAGATCGACGTAGAGAGAGAGAGAGAGAGAGAGAGAGAGAGAGAGAGGGAGGAGGCAGGGAGAAATGTCATATTTGCACGTCGATGCACCTGTCGAAACGCTCGCACTACCGTCTCGTCGTGCTGTCTCTAACCGGCGCAGTTCCGTTTCGTGGCGACCGGTGCCTGGATGGTTAACGTGCCGGCGCGAATGAGCTACAGTTAGCAGCAATGTTTCACTTTGTCGGCTCGCTATGAATCTTATTTTCTCATGGCTGATTTAGAATGAAATCTTATTAACCTTTGATGCCCGCGCGTGTCGATCGAGATCGCGAATTGGGACTCGGAGAATTCGATTCTACGGTATTGCTGTTGAAGATTAAAGCGATTGTAATTCAAGTTCGCAACGTTAAGTAAGTTCGCAACGAGAAGTTATTTGATCTGATATTAATAGATGAATGGTAACTCTTAACATGTACGCCGTGAATGTGGATTAAGTTGCAGTGTTTTCGAGGAAGATAAATACGTTTTATTAAATACGTTATATATAGTTTCGAATACGCAGGCACACGTGTACGCACACGACGACGACGACGACGACGACGACGGTATGTGTGTATGGAAATGAACAGTTACAGCTCGCGGACGAGTTGCAACTTGAACGTTCTCTCGGTCAGAGCCCGTGAACGAAGGGGACGGGCGGAGTGAAGGTGATACGCAGGTGATACGGTCTTGCGAACCGCGAAGAATGTCGATCTACCGATTCAGCAAGGGAGGCAGGTTGTTTGTGCAAGGCACGCGGGAGGACGATGATCGCGACGGTGTTCCATCTAGTCCGACGCAGGATCCACGCAGCGCCGACGATCTGCGAGCTCTGTACACGAAGCGCCGATTGTCGACCGAGGTCTTAGGTAGAGGCGATCGAGATCGCGGAGAAAAAGCTGGAGAGAGGATTCACTCTGACGATTACTAGACGAGAGAATGGTGCTGGTCGGGTCCGTAAGGGAAAGCGAGAGAGAGAGAGAGAGAGAGAGAGAGAGAGAGAGAGAGAGAGGGAGAGGGAGAGAGAGAGAGAGAGAGAGAGAGAGAGAGAGAGAGAGAGAGAGAGAGAGAGGGAGAGACAGAGAGAGCCGGTTTTATTCGCATTCATGTAAAGTTGGAAGTAAAGAACTCGCGGTGATGTAAATAATTTGACCATTAATTAATTGTAAACAGTTTTTAGTCGGTGAACACTTTGCTCACAGTGACGAGAGGATAATTGACACGAGTTGTATGCCATTTTTTCCCGCATTGTCGGTGCAGTTCGACTACGATTCCGAGTTACCGCAACAATGCCGGCAATCGCCGGCATCGATACATGGCGTGTAACCATCTCGGCTCGGTTTCTCCGTTGCTGCTTGCTGTCCTTTCTCAGCGTGCTATAATAAGCTGTTACCTCATCGCGTCTACTTAAGAGTTCTACTCGTTCGTCTCGTAGCAGAATTAAATTTCGCGGTTTACGGAGCGAAATTAAATGTTAATGTCGTTTAAACGCGCGCGCGTTTAATCGCGCGCATCAACGCATCAACGACCATGTGTGTTTTTTGGTTCGCCGGTAAATCCGCCGGTTTGGCGTCTAAATCGTGTAAATTAGGACTTGCAGAGAGAGAGAGAGAGAGAGAGAGAGAGAGAGAGAGAGAGGGGGGAGAGAGAGAGAGAGAGAGAGAGAGAGAGAGAGAGAGAGAGAGAGAGAGAGAGAGAGAGAGAGAGAGAAATCGGCTTGTGGATTGTAACGTCAAGTGAATCCCCTCCCTCAGCTTGGATCGCGTGAAGCCGTTGTTCCGTTGTCAACGGGACACGTTTCGCTCGATCGTTCGCATCGTTCGCTGGCGTTGACGTAGGTTCGTCGATCGAGTCGACGAAAACGTCGAGACGCGGGGAGAACGGCACCAAGCGTATCGTCACTCGCATCGTTCGCAAGACGACGACGTTGACGCGCGGTGAGGAGCGTAGCGTCGCCGAGGACCTAACGAAACGCGCCTATCCCAAGTACCTGCAGGATGCCAGTTCGTCGACGACGGCTATAACTCGGCATGCCTCGACGAAACCGAAAACTGTTCGGGTAAGCCGCGCGTGTCGCGCGTCGCGCGAGTTTGTTGTGCTTCTTGTGTTCTTGTGTTACTCTCATGATCGTCGATTAAAAATCAGCAGGAATGCGTACGAATGTATTCACGCTTGAAAATAAATCCAAGCACGACGATGACTCCACGAATGTTTGCGAACTGGCGCGGAGGAATTCGCGTCGCGAAAGTCGCCGTTGAATAATCGCGCAACCTAAACACCACGCTCTCTCAAAAGGAACGAACACACTCTCTCTTGTCGAGCGATGGATGCGCGTCGCTTTAATTAGAATCGGGACGCGCTTACAACGACGATACAACACTCTCATTGGTAGGCCTCCTCGTGGCTCTATTACCGTTCTGTCTCTGTTCACACCCTCTCTGTTGTGTCATTTTTTTCCTCACGAAGGAGAGATATTTTCTTCGTCAACACCTCTGGATCGCCAAAGCCGGCCAAGGACGGCCATATTCCGCGTCCCGGCGTCGTCACGGCAGGACGAGGAACGAAAGCCGACGTGGTAAAAAGTGGTTCTTACTTATTCGTCGATCCGCTTTCGATCTTGGTTCGTTAGCCAGACCAGACCGGATTATAATCGGATAGGTTCGTCAGCTAGGGATTTCAAAGACCGAGAGTGGTAGCGTTCATTAATACCCTGGAGTAAAATACTCTCTCTTTCAAGACGTGAAATACTATGAATGAAAGAAAGAAAATGATTGAAGGTATGATTGAAAGAAAGAAAAGTTGAGTGTTACAACAGTGGCAGTTGCAATCGCTACACTATATTACATATTTAAAAAAGGAAGAGTTTATTAATTTGGAACTAGGGTTCCAAATCACGAGAAAGAGGAGGAGTTTTCTCACTGTATTTATATACCGAAGAATATACTTGTGTCTTAAATCCACGCTTTCTTTCGGATTTTCTCAAATACATATCAAATTATATGCGATATTCTGCTATTACCGATGAACTATATCTCACGCGAGGCACAAACTTTTGACTCGTTTGACTTTTCACTCTCTGCTGCAGCAGCCTTTTATTATTATTTTTATTGCTGCCGCCATTCGCCGCCGCCACTCGTAGACTGAGGAAAAACAAATGGCATCATGGTCAATGGCAAGATATGTAAGACGACGTTCTCTAGTGTAGCGTTTCCATATTTAAACGCGCGAGAAGATGCCGGTACTGTCACTAACGTCTATACTCTTAGCGCTTTTGTCCATGTCAATGGCGACAAGTTTGACGTCCGTCAAACAGACGTGATCTCAGCGTGATTTTCATGCGTCCCACTGCCTGCCAATATTATGATATTTGTCTCTATTATCTCAAGTAATTACTTAAGTAAGTCGGATTTGGTAGGCAGTCAGGACGATGATATATCCTCTGTCCTGGATTAAATCCGTCCGGGATTGATCGAGCTTCGAGTGAAAGGATCGATCAATCTCTCTCGTCATCGCGATTATTGTCTTTGACCACGGTGCACGGGAAGAAGTTTTCAGTTGGTTTGTACAATGGAGAATGTAGAGAGTAAGTGAAAATCCGTTGGCGAGAAGTGTGGGAGTATCTCTCTTACCGCGATAGGAAACATTCGTCGAAATATTCAGCCGTGTTCGTTCAAAATTCGTTGATTTTGAAAATTCATCCACAAGACAGTTGCTAACAATGATCTGCTTGGGAATCATCTTTCTGTTCCTACAATCATCAAGTTCTCCTGTCATCTGGTCTCTGTTCTTCCCGACGAAATGGAAAAATCAGTTACATCAGTGAAATTGTCTTTTTCCTTGTAGTTTACCGGAGTTTGAGTAAGTTTGTTCGGTAAAACTGACATAAAAACG